>NC_057813.1:673939287-674239287 GCF_018294505.1 Triticum aestivum | reverse complement strand
CACAGTCGTAGACGTGCGAAGAGCAATCCGCGTAGAGGGAAGTGTTCAGATACTTCTCCATCACAAAAAATTATGAAAAATTACCATCAGTCCTATAGCACATGTGCCCACGTTGTGTAAAAAACTCATGATTTTATCGCGCTCCAAGTATTTAATAATATTCACGCTGCATCGTTACCGCAGAACGTCTACTACCGTTTCATTGCCGTCCGTGAGGGGGGCCACAACCCGGAGACGCGTGCCGCCTCTTCGGACATGCCACAACACCACCCCGCATGTATGAGGGCCCGGTACGACGCTCCGGTGGCATTGCTACCCCCCAGGGCCCCCGTCCCGGCTAACCCTGTAGCGTTTGACCACGGGATCTAGCCCTTTGACTTTGCACGGACGGGCTTTGACCAGTGGACCTCTCCACCCGGTTGTGTTAGGTCGGCCCAGAGGAACACTTTGGAGCAACATCCGGGCCAAACCCACAGCTACATCCACTCCGTGTAGACCCGACGCGTCCGTTTCCCCCCTCCAGGTGCCGGCGGCGGCGGCGTCCGTGAGGGGGGGGGGGCACGCCCCGGAGACGCGTGCTGGGCGTTTGCAACCGCCTCAACACTTCCAAATTTGTGAGAGGCCGCCTACGCAAGATTTGACGGTATGCTAGCCCCCGGAGGCCGCCGGCCACAGTCGTAGACGTGCGAAGAGCAATCCGCGTAGAGGGAAGTGTTCAGATACTTCTCCATCACAAAAAATTATGAAAAATTACCATCAGTCCTATAGCACATGTGCCCACGTTGTGTAAAAAACTCATGATTTTATCGCGCTCCAAGTATTTAATAATATTCACGCTGCATCGTTACCGCAGAACGTCTACTACCGTTTCATTGCCGTCCGTGAGGGGGGCCACAACCCGGAGACGCGTGCCGCCTCTTCGGACATGCCACAACACCACCCCGCATGTATGAGGGCCCGGTACGACGCTCCGGTGGCATTGCTACCCCCAGGGCCCCCGTCCCGGCTAACCCTGTAGCGTTTGACCACGGGATCTAGCCCTTTGACTTTGCACGGACGGGCTTTGACCAGTGGACCTCTCCACCCGGTTGTGTTAGGTCGGCCCAGAGGAACACTTTGGAGCAACATCCGGGCCAAACCCACAGCTACATCCACTCCGTGTAGACCCGACGCGTCCGTTTCCCCCCTCCAGGTGCCGGCGGCGGCGGCGTCCGTGAGGGGGGGGGGCACGCCCCGGAGACGCGTGCCGCCTCTTCGGACATGCCACAACACCACCCCGCATGTATGAGGGCCCGCTACGACGCTCAAGTGGCATTGCTACCCCCAGGGCCCCCGTCCCGCCTAACCCTGGAGCGGTTGACCACGAGATCTAGCCTTCTGACTTCCCACGGACGGGCTTTGACCAGTGGACCTCTCCACCCGGTTGTGTTAGGTCGGCCCAGAGGGACACCCGGGAGCAACATCCGGGCAAAAACCACAGCTACATCCACTCCGTGTAGACCCGACGCGTCCGTTTCCCCCCTCCAGGTGCCGGCGGCGGTGCCGTCCATGAGGGGGGCACACCACGGATGTGAGAGGGGTCACTCTCTGGAGACGGGTGTCGGGCGTTTGCAACTGCCACAAAACTTCTGTCGGCATAGCTGTTTTTGATTTTAATAAAATATAAGGATCTATATTTAAAAGAACATGACCGCACATTATTAACGTGCTCGAAAAAATACAAACTATATATATATATATTCATAATATATGAAAAAAATACAAACTACATATATATTCATATGTATGTTTATATTTAACATGCTACATGTTAGTTGATATAATAATACACAAAAAAGCATTAAAAAATATGTAGGGAAAAAAATTTAACTATGCCGACGGCCTAGCCGTCGGCATAGATCCGACCAGCGTGCCGCGGATCACTGACGTGGCAGATATGCCGACGGCAGCCGTCGGCATAGCCTCTGCATGGTGCGGCCTGGATCAATGACGTGGCCTGCGGACCTATGCCGACGGCCCCCCGTTTAGGCCGTCGGCATAGCTCTGACGCCGTTTGCCAGGGGGTGGCCGGGCCCCACGGGTATGCCGACGGCGTTTGTAAGCCGACGGTAGCTGTCGGCGTATATGTAGATAGGCCGACGGTCGTTCTATGCCGACGGGTGCCGTCGGCTTATCTCTGCGTAGCCCGACGGCCTTTGTACGCCGACGGCCAGAACCAGGCTGTCGGCATATCTCCGGAGAAGCCGACGGGGGCCGTCGGCATTGTTCTGGCCGTCGGGGTATGGCCCTGTTCCGGTAGTGCATGTGTCAAACTGGTGGTGTTGGACATTGTGTGTTTGGCACTACGGCAAACCCATGCCTGCATTTCCAGCTAGCTCACTTGATACTATTTTTCCGGCTCCCTATAAAAATATGTGGAAAACTAGCTTAGCATTGTGTAGCTTCAAGAGGAATGAAAATATTTTGAAACAGCTGGCAGTGTTTGTTCAAAACATGCATCTTCTTTGTAGACTATACAGGTACACAGATGTTCAAATCAAAAACAATGTTTGGCAATCCTGACGACGTACACAATACTAATGCCTTTTTCTTTGCGAGAGTACACAATACTAATGTAACCACCCTATTATTCAAGGAGGATAAAAATCAGTATGGAATAATGAATAATCTAAAGCTCGAGTTACTGGGTGGCAGCCAAGTCTCTGTATAGAGGTGATAGAACGTGTGTGGAAACAGACTTCTCCTAAAATGTAAATCTGCAACGTACAGCGGCTACAAAAAGAATGGAAATTAATTATCCTACTAAACGGCAAGGACATGCCACAAAACCACTAACAGAATGTCATGGTGTGCTGATAAGAAAATCAGAAATAAGTGCATATGTACATGGTAAACATCCTAAATGAGATAAAATATTAGCACAATAGGAACTAGCTAGAAAACACAGCACTAGACGGATCAACAAGAGACAAACCTTCCAGAGGGTCATTCTTTTGGATCACAGTACCCTTCCTTTATCACAGGGAATTTAGGAGGCCAAACCATCATAAAGGGTGTAACTCCATATATGTATCTATCCTCTTGTGTAACCTCATAAACCTTCTTTGCCTCCTTGTGTTTAATATCAAACAGGTAGAGGACACCATCCGTCTCCAAGAGAAGAAACCCTGAATCGACCGCAACTTCATGTAGAATAAGAGCAGAATTACCCACATCGTCAAACATTCTGGTTGATATCATGTGATGGACACATATCTCACGCAAACAAATAGTATCCACAAGTAACCAGTCGTCGAGGCCTTCCTTATCCGTCGTGTAAAGCCAGATGCGAAGATTGGATCGTTTTACATGGATCAGATGGACTCCAGAATCATCATTTGCAAGCGACATGCCGGTGCTCTTATACTCCACCTCTTCCGGGAGGCTAACTAGCGACAAACATGACGACGCGAGATCCAGCGAGACTAGCATATAAATTAATGTCGCTCACAAGGGCCAGATTATACATCTTGTCATGAGAAATCAAATTATTCAATGTCAGCGCAATTTCTTTGATTTCAGGTATGATCAAGGAGTAGATGGCCCAGGTATCGCCCTGCAACACATAGACATCCCAAACTGGCTGCTGCTCTTTAGACCCTACCGCCAAACAGAAGTAGGACATGCCTAGCTCGCCGCCGCCATTGGGGAGGATAGCATGGTAGAAGTATGTGAAGCCGTCATGGATGCTGGTGTTGGGAACTGGTGGGAGGAGGGTCCTAGATGTTGCAGGGTGCAGGGGGAAGCGCACCATTATTTGGGGGTACTCGTACCCATGGAAGGTGAGGAGGAGGCCGTTCCAGCAATCCAGGTCGAGCAAGTCGCCGCCCGAGGAGTCCAAATCGAAGCTAGCGCGCCGGACGACGGCGGCTAGCTCAGGAGGCTGAGGCACCGGCACGAACCGTGGCGGTTGATTGTTCGCGGGCGTACGAGCCTTGGTGGCGACGTAGAAACCGAGAAGGCTGGGCGGATGGAGGTTGCGGAAGCGGCAGAGGAAGGCAGGCGCGGAGGCGAGGCGGAGCCAGCGCTTGCAGACGAGCGCGGCGCGGACGAGGCTGGTGGGGAAGGCGACGCGAACGAGGATCTCACACAAAAGATCGTCGTCGTCGAGCACTGCCGAGAAGACTGCTGCGGCGGCCGCCGACTCGCTCTTCCCTTCCATCTGCGCTCTCGATGTGGTTTGGACTTTCGAGAGGTTGAGAATTTGAGAGAAGGATCGCCACGCCAAACTCAGATGATGAGATTTTGGGGTAATAAGAAGAAACAGGAGGGTTTAGGGTTTTACGTTTACTTACCTGCCAAGGCATAGAGTCCGTTCAGTTTTTTTACCCCTCGTCCACTCACGGATCCGTCTTGTGGTTTCTAATTCGCGAACAGTCGAATTTCCTCACCAAAATCATCAATTTTCTTGTCTTTCTTATTCGTGTCCGGCGGCGGCACGCTTGATGCGAGTGGAGACTATGAGGGAACGGCATGGCAAAGGATTAGGGTTAGTTGTTCCTGGTGGGGGGACAAAGGTGGGAATGGAGAGGATTCAGATGGATGGCCTGGTGCGCTGGTTCAACGGCAACACTATCCTTCATACAGGAGGAAACTAGAAAAGGCGGAGGGCAAGTCGAAAATCATTCACTGCAAAAACATCTTATATTTAGTTACGGAGGTAGTATTAGAGACTCCCAAGAGCGGAATGTGTTTCAGGTTCAGGGGTCATCGAACTTTTAATAGACAGACAACAGTCTTCACCTCTACTTGTTAAAATTTCCTTCAGAACGATGTCGTCGTAATTGTCCGTACCTGCGAGTTGTGATTGACCGTACTTCGGAGAACGCTATCAGTCAGAACGCTGACACATGAATGCAGTGATGTTTCATTTAACCACACCACAAATGCGAAACATGCTGGCTAAATAGAATGAAACTGAGTCTAGTTACATTTGGTTATCAGATCATGCAATTTGGTTGTTTCAGAACATCGATCTTTGGTTCAGCATTCAGAGAAATTTGCAAGCGACATCCTGGTTCCATCATTGAAGAGGAACGGAGAAAATGTAAAAATTCCATGTGAGAAATGAAAAATAATATCCTAGAAGGAACCGTGTTTTAGAAATAAAAAATTGTAAGACTTGACATGTGAATATAACAAAATTGTGTGAAACCGGTCAACAATATATAAATTTGCCATATGACAAGTTAAAAAATTCATAGATTTTTCATGTAGACATTCCCGAAGATTTATACAATTTGCCATGTTTGGGAAGCAAAAATGTTATGAATTTTCCATGTAACCATGTATGAATTTGTCATGTTATGAACATGCACAAAGAAAAAAATATTGCAATTTCCCATGGCGACCTAAAAATAATCCTATCCAAAAATTGTGGCAAATTTGCCATGGGTGAAAACCTAAATATACCATGGAAAAATCTAAGTTGCCATGTAGTAAATTGGAAAGGGCATACAAAAATGCAAGGTAGCGACTACAAATTTGCTAGGCATAATGTATACAATATGTCATACATTCGGACATTTTTCAGACATCGAAAAATGCAGCCATCCAACTCGAGCATGCCTCACAACCACCATCCATCCCGACTTCTCCCTATCCTATGATCTTTGACGATGCCCAACAATCAATTGATTAAAACTAGACCGCATAATCGCTCGTGCTTCCAATCGAACGATAGCCATTGTGTAGGTTGAAAGTGCAATCAGGGGGGGGGGGGGCGTTTTGGCTCCCGGGAGCACATGCTCCCGCGTGAAAAGTAATAAAAAGAATAGTAAATGTTTTCAAAAAAATCTCAATATTTTTGTAGATGTTCGTGTTAGTGTCACAAGCATGGTTGACAATTTTCATGTGAAACGGAGCAACAATGTTTTGTCGGTGAAAAAAACAAATTTGGGGTGTCATTTGGTTTTCAATTTACTTTTTTTTCACAGACCAAATGCTTAACCTTTTTGCCTAAAATTTTTGTTGGGATTCTTTTGATATTTCAAAATAACTTCCACAGGTAGGAGCACGTGCACCCGGGAACAAAATTGGATTTATGGTGCAATCATGCCGTTAATTATAATTTGATATTGAGAACCAATATACATATAGGAGACTAATTATGTTTGCTATAAGTGAATACACATGTTCGTAGTCTTCTTGGAAACTATGTCTGTGGATTGTGGACCCACCAAAATGGATATGACTCAAGTATGGTGAAATGAAGATAAGAAGCATATTCAGTTAATTTTTTAGTTATAAAGATCCCACACTATTAAGAGAGGATCAAAGCGGTTCATCATAAGATTTGTTCAAGCCAACATCTTCCTAGCACCATTCCACTCATATATCGACCAAAAAGTCTAATGCCAAAGAAGCCCGAAAAGCACACTGGGCAGCAAATCAAAGCCCGAGTGTGTGGATCGTGGACCCACCAAAATTATAGGGGTAGCAGCCAAGTTTCTACATAGAGGTCATATAGAACGTGTAGAGACGACAGAATTATCTGAAATTGTAAATCTGCAACATACAGAGGCTAACAGAAAGAATGAAAGTTAATTATCCTAGTATCTAAGTTAAGCTTGCAACCACTACGGCAAGGGCATGCCACCAACCACGGATAAATTATCATGGTGTGCTGATTTATAAGAAATAAGTGTATGGACATTGTAAACATCTTAACTGAGACAAAATATTAGCGTAATGTAGACCGGAAGACCACAGTACTAGGCGGATCAACAAGAGGCAAAATCTTGCAGAGGGACGTCACTGTTTTGGATCACACCCTTCCTTCAACGCAGGGAATTTAGGAGGCCAAACCATCATGAAGGGTCTGACTCCATCCATGAATCTATCCTCTTCTTGTGTAGTAAACTGGTAAACCTTCGTTGCCGCCTTGTGTTTAACATCAAGCATGTAGATGACATCATTCTTCTCCAAGAAAACAAACGCAGAATTGGCTCCAACTGCACGCACCGAAACATCCCCGGACATGCTAGTTGGTATCATGTCAGTCAAGCAAACGGTATGAACGTGTAACCAGTCGGCGAGGCCATTCGAATTCGTGTCCACCTTGTAGAGCCAGATGCGAAGCTGGGATCCTTTGGCATAGATGAAATGAACCCCAGAATCATTTGCAAGCGACAGCCCGGTTCCCTGATAGTACTGCACCTCTTCCGGGAGGTTAACCAGCGAGAAACATGACGACGCAAAATCTAGCCAGAATAGCTTGTAACTGCCTGGCTTGTCTCTGCCGGTCACAAGGGTGAGATTGCAGATCTTTTCATCAACGATCAAGCTAGGCAACGGCAGATGAACGACACTGGTTTCAGTCACGGCTGAAGAGTAGATGGCCCAGGCATCATCCTGTAACTGTAATCCATAGACATCCAAAACACACTGCCGCCCTTTCCGCCCAATCGCAAGACAAAAGCAGGACAGGCGGCCGTCGTCGCCGACGCCATTGGGGAGGATCTCACGGTAGTGGTACGTGAAGCCGCCATGGATGCTGGTGCTCGGAGTTGGTGGTAGGATGGTCGTATGTGCCGCAGGGCACAGGGGGCTGCGCACCGTTATTTTGGATTTCGAGGACGTCGCTGACCCCACCTGGTGTGAAAAGAGGCAGAAGCGTATGCAGTTAAGCAGGGACGCGTGCGTGTTATATAGAGAACAAGATTACACGGGAGGTTAGGTGGTTAGGGCTGTGGATTGATCTACAAGTAAACTAGCTAAGCCGGCGGCTCAATCTCAACAGCCCTGACCTATCCTAACACAACTACAACAAACACACGCACGCAATCTATAGCTAGATACGGTTTATAGATACACCGTATTATACAATGCTTGACACTACCCCTCAATCACAACTTATCTAAGTTGAGATTGTGTCGAAAAGCCTCCAACTGCCTCAAAGAAAGGGGTTTAGTAAACCCATCTGCAACCTGATCGCCTGTAGGCACAAACCGAACATTGAGTAGTTTATTTGCTACTCGTTCGCGAACAAAGTGATAGTCGGTCTCTATATGCTTTGTTCGAGCATGAAAGACAGGATTAGCTGTCAAATACGTGGCACCAAGATTGTCACACCAAAGGGACGCAGCGCGAGGATGAGGAAGACCCAATTCTGTCAACATATTCTGCACCCAAATTACCTCAGCAGTGGCATTAGCGAGGGCTTTATACTCAGCTTCTGTGCTAGACCTGGACACAGTAGCTTGCTTGCGAGCACTCCAGGAAACTAAGTTGTTCCTAAGAAAGACTGCAAATCCACCCGTGGAGCGTCTATCATCAGGGCAGCCTGCCCAATCAGCATCAGAAAAAGCACTGACAAGCATGGAATCGGATTTGCAAAGCTTGAGGCCAAGGCCTGACGTCCCTTGAAGATATCTGAGAATCCGTTTAACTGCAGTCCAATGAACAGAAGTAGGAGCATGTAAAAACTGACAGACCTTATTAACTGCAAAGGAGATATCAGGCCGAGTCAAGGTAAGATACTGCAGGGCTCCCACCACACTCCTGTACCGAGTGGAATCTTCTGACAGAAGAGGTTCTCCAGCATGAAGTGACAACTTCTCAGTGAGAGCAAGAGGTGTAGGCGAAGGTTTGCAACCTTTCATCCCTATGCGCTGAAGTATTTCTTGGACATATTTTTCCTGTGTCAACAAAAGACCACTTGCAACCGGCTTAACTTCAATGCCAAGAAAAAATGCAAAGGCCCTAGATCTTTGAGTGCAAAGTCCATGCGTAAGTCCTTAAGAAGGGCCTCAACTGCTGAAGGAGAGGAGCTAGTGACAACAATATCGTCAACATAAATAAGCATGAAGATAATAACACCATGCCGACGATAGAAAAACAGCGAAGTATCCCCTTTGGATGCAACAAAACCAAGAGACTGCAATTTGGAATATAACCGATAGTACCAAGCTCGAGGTGCCTGTTTCAAACCATATAGAGCTTTGTCAAGCTTGCAAACATAATGTGGCGAGCTTGAACTTTCATACCCAGGAGGTTGCCTCATAAAAACTTCCTCTTCCGGAACACCATGCAAAAACGCGTTCTTAACATCTAGTTGTCGAATGCACCAGTTTCGAGAGACTGCAACGGAGAGTATTAACCGGATGGTGGCAGCCTTTACTACTGGACTAAAAGTGTCCTCGTAGTCAAGTCCATACCTTTGCTTGAACCCTTTGGCAACCAAACGAGCCTTGTACCTGTCAATGGTGCCATCAGATCTTCGCTTTATCTTGTACACCCATTTGCAGTCAATGACATTGCTACCCCTGACTGGTGGAACCAAATGCCAGGCTTTGTTATCCATGAGTGCAAAGTATTCCTCATCCATGGCCTGTTTCCATCTTGGATCACCGAGGGCTTCACGTACATTCTTTGGTTCACCTGCAGCACAGAAAGAGCCCCAACGAACACAGCCATACTTATACACTTTAGGTTTAACAATACCACTTTGTGACCTGGTTTGTGAGCGCACAGGAGGAGGCGGCGCAGGTTGATCAGCACGAATTTGCAGCCGGTTATGTGAAGCAGAAGTTGCAGAATCGGTAGTATCCGCAGAAGATCCCGAGCCGACCGCAGCCGATCCCGAGGCAGATCCCTGGGACGGATCAGCGAGGTGCAGCGCGGCATCCCGTGGCGAACTGCCAGGTGGCAGATCCGGGCTGGTTGTGGGGGGACCCGTCCGCGGAGAAGCGTCCGAGGCAGCGACCGAGCTGCCACCTGGGACCGCAGAGCGAGGAGGAGGCCCACCTGGTCCAGATGCACGTGAGGCGGGCCCGCCCGAGGCGGCTGTGGATGACGGGCGACCAAGGGACAGCGCGCCAGAGGGCCCGCCTGGCCACCCGCCTGTCCCGTCTGACGGGGCGGATCCCGAAGGGGATCGTGCTGCAGTTGCGTCAGGGGGCGATCCCGGAGCGGATCGCGTTGCAGGTGCGTCATGGGTTGATCCCGAGGAGATACTCCCGCCCAGATCCCCTTCGGGAGCTGCGTCCGGATCCTCTGCGCCAGAAAATCCTGGCTGCATAAAATTAGAGTTATTTTCTGCAGTTTCTTCATTGATGTCGTGACCTGTTGCCTGCACACTGTCAGCGGAATAATCATCAAGAGTATTAGATACAGACATAGGGCCAGTAGCGGTGTCCATTCCTTGGAGATAATTAGGTGGCAAAAGATGAGAAGGTAAAAGGACAAGTTCTTTCCGAAGTTGTGCGCCGGCATTGGAATGTAGTTTGGCGAAGGGAAAAATTTGTTCGTCAAAAACAACATCACGGGAGATGTAAACACGCCCGGACGAGATATCAAGACATTTGTACCCCTTGTGAAGACTACTGTAGCCCAAAAAAGCACACTGCTTAGAGCGAAACTCGAGCTTGTGCTTGTTGAAAGGACGTAGGTTGGGCCACACAGCACACCCAAAAATACGAAGGAATGTATAGTCTGGTTTGGTTCCAAAGAGACGTTCGAGGGGAGTTTGATTTTTAATGACACGACTAGGAACGCGATTGATAAGGTAGACAGCTGTGAGGAACGCTTCGTCCCAAAACTTGAGTGGCATGAATGCATGAGCTAAAAGGGAGAGACCAACTTCCACGATGTGTCTGTGTTTTCTTTCGGCAGCTCCATTCTGTTGATGGGCATGAGGACAAGAGACGTGGTGAGTAATGCCAATGCGCTCAAAAAATGGGTTGAGCTTTTGGTATTCACCTCCCCAGTCTGTTTGCATAGCTAGAATTTTGCGATTGAAAAGACGTTCAACATGAGCTTGAAAGGAGTGAAATTTCTCAAACACGTCAGATTTATTTTTGAGCAGATAGATCCAACTAAACTTGCTGAAATCATCAATAAAACTGACATAGTACTTTTGCCTGCCTACAGAGACGGGTCCAGGACCCCAAACATCCGAATAAATAAGCTCTAAAGGAGCTTTGGACTCACTAGTCGAACGGGAATAAGGTAGCTGATGGCTCTTGGCCATCTGACATGCATCGCAAACCAAAAGATGGTCTTGTTTATTGGACACAGGAAGATGAAAGTCTCTGAGAATTTTCTAGACTACCGGAAGGGAAGGGTGCCCTAGATGCTTGTGCCACCGAGATGTGGATGGTGTCGATGCTGCAAGCACTTGACGATGAGGGGCACCTTGCCGACCAGTCACGGGGAACAAACGCCATTTACTCTTGTTTTGAAGAATGGTTCTCCGGGTAGCCTGATCCTTGACAAGAAAAGTTTCAGGGTGAAGTTCAATGAACACATTGTTATCTCTCATAAGTTGATAAGCAGAAAGAAGACTTTGTTCGGCACTAGGGACATGAAGAATATTGTTTAAGTTCAATGAACCAGAGGGAGTGGACAAAACTGAATGGCCGATATGTGCAATATCCATACCTTGACCGCTAGCGGTGTGAATCTGTTCATTGCCAGTGTACTGATCACGGATGACGAGTTTCTCTAATTCGCCGGTGATGTGATCTGTAGCGCCAGTGTCGAGATACCAGTTGGTATCCACACATAGGAGTGGGCTGCATTGGCAGCGCGAGGTTGGCCGCCATTGCCACCACCGCCACCGCCCTTGTTGCCGCGACCACCACCACCAGCAGGGTTGCGGACGTTGTTGTTGTAGCCCTTGTCATACCGCTTTCGGCAGCGCCACGCTCCATGGCCCTCCTCCTTGCAGATCTGACAGCGCTCGCGATCACCGCGGTCACCACCCTGGTTGCGCGGTGCGCTACCAGACGAGCCACCACCGGAGTTGTCGTTGTAGCATGGTGGCCCGGAGTTGTTGTTGTAGCCGCCGCGTCCACCTCCGCCGCCACTACTGCCGCCTCCACGGCTGTAGTTGCCGCCACGGCTGCCGCCGCGCGATGCGAGATTGGCAGAGTGATTTGGCGAAAACGCTGCCTGCTGGGCAGCGATGCGACCTTCAGCCGCCAGGAGCAACGAGAAGAGCTTCGTGAGCCCGATCGGTTGGTCCGTGGCGGTGCGCGTGGAGATTGCTGAAACAAAGCCGGTGTAGTCCGGTTCGTGCACCAGGCCCTGAACAATCTGATCGACAAGATCATCTTCTCCAAGGGGCTTCCCAGCAGCTGCAAGTTCGTCAGCAATGCCCTTCATCTTGGTGAAGTAGGCTGCTGCCGACATGTCCCCCTTGCGCGTATTACCTAGGGCAGATCGAAGCTGGAGAGTTCGTGCCTTAGATTGCGATGAGAAGCTTTGCACCAGGGCTTGCCAGATGCCAGCAGAAGTGGTATGGTTCGAGACTTGCATAAGAACATCACGAGACAGAGATGCGATCAAGAACGTAAGCACCTGTTGGTCCTGTGTCTCCCAGACAGCGTGCTCGGGGTTCGGCGTGGAGACGGTTTCCTTCTTCCCGTCGGCGAGGTCCCTCTCGGTGAGAAGAACAGCGGCTGGCTCCTTGCGTGATCCGTCAAGGTAGCCCATCATGCCTGCGGCCTTGATGTGCGGCAGGACTTGCGCCTTCCATACCAGGATGTTCTCCCTGGTCAGCTTTTCTGTGATCGTGTGACCAAGGGATGCGAGGGAGTGGGAGGCCATGGCGACGGGGGAGGAGGAGGATGACATGAGCTAGATGCGTTGGAAGGGTTTGGCTCTGTATACCATGTGAAAAGAGGCAGAAGCGTATGCAGTTAAGCAGGGACGCGTGCGTGTTATATAGAGAACAAGATTACACGGGAGGTTAGGTGGCTAGGGCTGTGGATTGATCTACAAGTAAACTAGCTAAGCCGGCGGCTCAATCTCAACAGCCCTGACCTATCCTAACACAACTACAACAAACACACGCACGCAATCTATAGCTAGATACGGTTTATAGATACACCGTATTATACAATGCTTGACACCTGGCGGGTGAGGAGGAGGCCGTTCCAGCAATCCAGGTCGTAGATGTCGCCACCAAAGGTGCCTACATCGAAGTTCGCACGGCGGACGACGGCGTCGAGCTCAGGGGGCTGATCAGGCACCGGCACGAACCGCGGGGGTTGCCCGTCCTCGGACGTAAAGGACATGGTGACGACGTAGAAGCCGAGAAGGCTGGGCGGGTTGAGGTCCCCGAAGCGGCGGAGGAAGGCCGGCGCGGAGACGAGGCGGAGCCAGCGCTTGCAGACGAGGGCGGCGCGGACGAGGCTGGTGGGGAAGGCGACGCGGATGAGGATCTCACCCAAGAGATCGTCGTCGTCGAGCACCGCCGAGAAGACCGCTGCGGCCGCCGCCGGCTCGCTCTCCCCTTCCATCTCCGCTCTCGATGTGGTATTGGGCGTCCCGTTGAGAATTTGAGAGAAGGGTCGATCGCCACGGAAAACTCAGAGGACGAGAATTTGGGGTAAGAAACAAATAGGGTTTAGGGTTTTACTTTTACGTTTACTTATACCTGGCATAGAGTCCGTTCAGGTTTACCCCTCGTCCACTCACAGATTCATCTCGGTTTCTAATTCGTGGACAGTCAAGTTTCCTCACCAAAATCATCAATTTTCTTGTCTTTCTTGTTCGTGTCCGACGGTGGCAAGGCCGCGACACGCTCGATGCGAGCTGAAGACGACGACAGAACGGCATCGGGAAGGATTAGGGTTAGTTGTTCATGTTGGTGGGAGAAAGGTGGATGAAAGGGTTCACTGCTATTGGACACTCCCAAGAGCAGAATATGTTTCAGGTTCAGAGGAGATCCAACTTTTCATAGACTGACAACACTCTTCATCACCCGGAAAAAAAAAAGACAACACTCTTCACCTGTACTAATTGTTATAATCTTCCATTTTTGTTATAACGATGTCGTCGTAATTGGGAGAACGTTATCAGTGAGAACGCTGAGACACGAATGCAGTGATGTCTCATTTAACTACACCACAAATGCGAAACATGCTGGCTAAATAGAATGAAACTGAGCCTACTTACAGTTGATTATCAGATCATGCAATTTGTTTCAGAACACTGGTCTTTGGTTCAGCTTCCAGAGAAATTTGAAGCCATAAATTACTTGTGTGGATGATATGTCTATCCAAAAAGTTCCGAAGGCATAGCAACAGTAAGATCATCCGATCAAAAAGTAGGACAGCAGGCCCAAGAACAGGCCTCACATTCTGCGCATTTGTTCGTAAGATGTATCTACCAGCAGCTTCTGCAGGTGGGCGGAAAATTATCATTCTACATAAAAACTAAATAAGCTTGCAAAAAACCACTCATCATACTAGTAAAGCAGGAGATGTTATATAGGAGTAGAAATCAACCTACATTCTCTAAAGCTTAAGAAAGACAAACTCCTGTACCGACGGCGTCTCCCCGATCAACTTGAGAGCTTCCTTGTCAGGCTCCTCATCAATCCCAATGGCCATGATGGCCTGCTTCCCAGGAGCAATCCTGCCAACGCTCATAAAGTTGACATTCAGGTTCATCGTCCCAAGAATCGATCCCACCTTGCCGATGATGCCCGGCTGGTCGACTTGCCGGCACAGCAACAGGTTGCCCTCAAGGCTGACGTCGACGCTGAAAGGGCCGACGAGCGTGAGATGCGGCGTGCCATCCTTAACCTTGCCCTCCACCCTGATGTCGCCGTCGTCAGACAACGCGCCAGCGAACTTGGACTCCACATTGGCAAGCTGGACCTGGATGGAGTTTATAGGGACCTCGGGGGAGCCGTCGAGGAGAATCTGCTCTTCGATTATGCGGAGCCCTCGTTGCTTAGCAACATAGTCAGCATTCACCATGTTAACAAATGCACTTGAAATGGGTTCGACGATCCCTTTCGTGACCATGGCACGGAGAATTCTTGTGTCCAGGTCATCCGGGTCTCTAGCTGATGAGTAGACAATCTTGACTGCCTTGATCCCACTGCCACCAGCCACGAGTTGCACGGCGAGACGTCCCAACTTCTCAGCAAGGATGACATATGGGGATAACTCGGCTAAAACCTGTCGGGACAGATGAACTGTTCAAACTGAAGCAGAGTTTGCATTATGCTGTAAATATGGAAGTCTATTCCTTGGCAATGGGAGTACCTCAGCAGAGACCATTGGGGCATTGACAGCAGTGGCAGCAAGTTCACCTTTCAACGCACCGATAACAGCCTCTGCGATTTCAAGGGCAACGCCTTCCTGTCGACGAACAGCGGGCAAAAGTTAAGAGGATAAGCTAGCATGATATGGTTCAGAGATCGTTGCAAAACAAACAGCAAACCTGTGCTTCTGTTGTGCTAGCTCCAAGGTGCGGCGTCACCGTGACATTTTCATGGTGTACTAACTTGCTGTCTTTTGGCGGTGGCTCTTCAAAAAACACATCGAGTGCTGCCTGACACACATCGCAAAGCAATCAGAAAAAGGCCAATGGAAACCTTTTGAAACAAAAAGAAAAGAAAAGAAATGTCTACTGTCTATGCTAAATAACACACTATACCCACGATAATGGCATAACTAAATGAGCCATGACAACTGTTTGACAGCAATATACACTATCAACATTTGGATTAATGGACATGACAAAAAAGACTACCTGTGCAACAGTCCCGTTATCAAGTGCTCTCAGCAATGCTTCTTCATCGACCACTCCACCCCTCGCAACATTGATAAGCCTTACTCCTTTCGTCATTTTTGCAAAAGTCTCATCGTTGAATATTTTTGTTGTTGACGGTGTTAGAGGCATATGCAGTGATATGAAGTCTGCAGTAGAGATGGCATCATCGAACGATACAAGATCCACACCGATAGCCCGGGCTCTGTCAACGGGAGCGTATGGATCATGAGCAATGACATCCATTCCAAGTCCTTTCGCGCGCCGAGCTACTTCTGAGCCAACCTTCCCGAAGCCCATAATAGCTATCGTCTTTCCAACCAAGGAAACACCAACATATTTGCTACGCTGCCATTTGCCTGAATATGCACAAAAGCAAATCATGACACTATATTAGCACGAGGTGCAGTGCAGCACGATGAATTTTGCCAGTGCTACTTAAGCATTTCATTCAGTGATAAAGTTTCCATTCGAACTTGCCATGTTGATAAATGTTCTGAACCAAACAATTACTCTGTTCTTGCACACTGTCGACTCAAATTTATGTAGTTCAGTCTTGAATTTCAGTGTACTAATTCAATATGATGCACATGATGCACATAGTGTAAAGTTTCAGTTTACTAATTCAAAGTAGCAACAATAAAAGAGAAAGAGAACGAAGCTACAGTAATAATAATATAATCCACCGAGCGACAGTGTGCGATTAACTATTAGGTGGATCACCAAACAGGATCAGAATGTTGGTAAAATGTAAAATGGAGATAACTGTTCTAGTGGATTCACTGTCGAAAATTAACTGGAAGAGAACACATTTGCGTACTAAAAGTATTAACAGCTAGTACTAAGTTGCAGATGAAGTACATTGGTCAAAATACATCGTAGGATTCTGCGATCGAGCAAATTGCCCCCGTAGGTACCCACATTTTAGAGCAATCATATATTCCATAGAGCAACAGCAGCAGACTGCTTAATAGATGGTTGCTTAATAGATCTCTGTTGAAAATTACTACTAGTACTCAAATGCTGAAATTTTAGAATCCGATACTAAAATGCAGATGTGATACATTAAGTAACTCCAGAAAAAAGTAAGTCGAACACTCAACGGTGTGAGTCGTCAGAACACATGATACTTCGGTCGACCGAATTGCTGCCGTGGCCGTAGGTATCCACCTTATCCATCTACCTACGCAGCGTGTGTGGTGAGAAGAGAACGAGGGGCGCACGCACGTACCGGCCTTGAGCGAGGCGTCGGCCTGGGCGACGTTGCGGGCCATGGCGGCGAGCAGCGCGACGGCGTGCTCGGCGGCGGCGACGGTGTTGGCGGTGGGCGCGTTGACGACGAGGCAGCCGGCCTCGGTGGCGGCCTGGAGGTCGACGTTGTCGATGCCGACGCCGGCGCGGCCCACGACGCGCAGGCGCCCGCGCGCGGCCTCGAAGACCTCCCGCGTCACCCGCGTGGCGCTGCGCACCACCAGCGCGTCCACCAGCGACACCTTGGCGCGTAGCTCCTCCGCCGTCAGCTCGTACGCGCAGTCCACGTTGGCGAACGCCCGCAGCAGCTCCAGCCCCGCCGCGCCCAGCTTCTCCGTCACCAGCACCGTCGGCCGGCCCCCGCCCGCCGCCCTCGCCGCGACCCCCGCGTGCCTCGTGGCATCCGATGACGGCGCCGCGACGAGCCTGATGGAGCGGAGAAGGAGGCGGCGGTGGGGCGGGAAGGCGCGCGCTGGCTGCGCCTGCAGGGACGGCGGCGCACCGGTGGCGGGGTCGGGGGCCGCGGCGAGGAGGTGGCGGAGCGGCGTCGCCAATGCCATGGCGTAGCTGTGCGCAGTGTAGGCTGCGTGGCTGATTGGTTGGACGATCGGAATCTGGAACGTTTGTTGTTGGGCGGACGATGGGAGGCGCGTGTTCCGCCTACGCCTGGCGAGCGACAGCTTTGCTCCCTCGCCCGCTTATCTGCGCACTGTTTGGTGTCGTCCGCACAACATTTCAGTATGGAAAGCTGGAGGCCCCTTGTCAGATGCACTCCTCCAAATTCCCAAAATATTGTACTAGGCCATGGAGAAATTCAAAAAAAAAAACGATGACATACATTAAACATGTACTCATATATCATGTCATGGGAATTCAATCCAAATTCCAAACACAACTCTATAAAGAAAAATATACAAATAGAGCTATCAATGGTACTGGCTAGTTCAATTAAAACTGGGCTGTGAATTCGGCCCATTGATAACAACTATCAATGCCGATTTTGTCTTCTTCATCATCATCTCTTCTTCTTCTTCTTCTTTTTTGGGGCAATAGTTTTTTCTCTTTTTCTCCTGCCTACATATATATATTTGGTTCGGTTTTGAAATATCGTGGTACAACAGATAAATGTAAATATCACTATCCAAAGTTTATTGCACCATTTCGATGAACCGTCAAATAGGCCAAACAATGTGGGTGTACCAAGAGTCAATGGCTGGGATTATAAGATCCATTCTCAACAACGTTGTACTGAAAAGGTTTTGCTATGTCCGGAACTTCTCCCTCGACCATCAAAGCGCCATTATATATGGTATGGCTGTAATGTTTATTTAGTACATAGGTTAAAAACGAAATGGGTGGGATGGGTATGGCCGGGTGCTAACAACATGTCCATAGTTACCCGCAAAAAAAAAGAACATGTCCATAGATATGGCTGGGATTTCAACCAAACAAAAGGCACCACGTAGATTGACAATTCTTGAAATATTTTGTGATCTATTTCTTTTTTTTCAGATCTTTTCAATACCAGACACCTCAGGTTGCAACCTGCAAGGCTTAATGCAACTCTTAGTTTGAAAACTATGTGTGAACCGAGGGGATATGCCGTATACGCATGGTTCGATGTTTGTTCAAGAATTTATAGAGGCTTTATTCCCGTTATTAAATTGGATTGAGATAACCATCTGGCAGTTATTGTACCTTTGGCCCATGTTCTTTTTATATTTGTTCCATTTCCTCCTTTGTCAGCAACATCACAATAATGTTGGAAAGTTTTTCCATGTTCACAAGTTGAGAAGGTTCATCCAGTCCAATTATGTGAGAGCTATGTATCGCCTACCGCGAGGCAGAGCTCAAGCTCCCCTTTAGCGTGGAGATAAATGGGCCGGCCTAGTAGTGCAGATGCGGACGCGTGTTTTTTTCTCAGTGGTCTCTTATTGGCTTTCACTGTTTTCTTTGGTTTTTTCCTTTTTTATTCAATTGCCTTTGTTTCTTTCTTCCTTTTTCACTTACTTTCTTCGATTTTTTTCATTTTTTTTTGACACATGTCTAAATTTTTACAGATTATACATTTTTCATATAGATCGGGAATGTTTTTTTTCATACACGTTTAACACTTTTCAGATATATGATTACCATTTTTTGTACAAATTGTACATTTTTATATAGGTTTTGCTGTTTTTTCCATACACATTGTACATTTTTTGGTATACATATAATTTTTTTAATAGATTTTTAGCATTTTTTACACACATGATTAACATTTTCAAATACATATTTGTGAATATTTATTAACATGTATTAATAATTTCTTTAAAATACAAGTCAAAACATTATTATGACTGATACAAATATGTTTTTAAGTACACGCACATTTTTTATATTGTACAAATATATATTTAAGTCAAAAACATTTTTTGAAACGCATGAACATTTTGAAAGTGGAACCTAATTTTTTAAATTGACCAAAAAACATTTTTCTGAACTAGACGAGCATTTTTACAATGTACAACATTTTTTATAAAAAGTTACATACATTTAGAAACACGTAAACATTTTTTTAAATGTCACAAAAATATTTTTGAATGATATAAAGATTTACACTAACAGAAACTTTACATTCTGCTAACATTATTAAAAATTCATTGTAAATATTTTAAAAATGAAGTACATTTAGTTTTTTGGAATATATGCATTTGTATTTTTTGAAAATATATAAGAATTTTAAAAGTAAGCTCAAGTGAAACATGACCTCACAGAACTCGGAGGGCATCGCCGCCGAGTTTCATCATATTTGGCAAGGTACAAGAAACATAATGCACAATTTTTTTTCCTTTGACGTGTGAGAGTGTGCTTGGGTTTAGCGATGATCGAGTTAGTCATATAACTATTATGGAAATCCCATCCTATTGTGACTTTGTGAGTGATCTCTCCTCCGATTCCCTGGAGTCGTCAATGTCACATCCGAGACAATGACAAGTTCTCCACCTATAGTGGTGATAAAACGATAGAATTATGAGACTAAAATAAAGTTTTGGCTAGACAGAACTGCCTATAAATAGCTATCAGCAATTGGAAGTGCAATGACGATTGACTTGGCACAATAAGAGAACTGGAGTTTCGCCATATTTGGCAATGTAACGTGAAATCGCAAGGCACTCTTTTTCCTCTAACATGTACGCGTGTTCTTGGGTTTAGTGATGATCGGTTAGCAGAATAACAATTAGGGAAAGCTCATCCTAATGTGAGTTATCTCTCTTCCTTCATATTTCCTCTCGAGCCGCCGCTATCATATACGAGACAACGACGGGTTCTCCATGCATAAGGATATAAAACGACAAAATATGGGAAGAAAATAAAGTTGTGGCGAGACAGGACCGCCTATAAATGTGAGCACCACTCGAAAGCGCAGTGACGATTGACTTAGCACAATGATATCATAGAACTCGGAGGGTGTTGCCGCGAAGTTTCGTCATGTTTGGCAAGGTAACAAGGAACACAAGGCACTTTTTTTCTCTAACGTGTGGGCATGTGTTTGCGTTTAGTGATGATCGACTTAGCACAACAAGCATTATGGAAAGTCCATCCTAATCTGAGTGATCTCTCCACGGATTCTTGTGGAGCCTCTGGTATCACAACCGAGACAACGACAAGTTCTCCACCCATAAATGGGTGAAACGACACCCGTATACGACAATAAAACAAAGTCACGTCAAGACATAATTGCTTATAAATAGTTTCTCAAATATAATTGCTTATAAATAGCAAGCGCCCATTGAAAATGCGGTGATGGTCGATTTGGCACGGTGACGTCATAGGACTCGGATGGCGTCGCCGCCGAGTTTCGCCATCTTTTGACATGGTGACAAGACATCGTCACAATATAACATTGCAGAAACACGGGGCGCCTCTCTTTTTTTTCCTCTGACGTGTGAGCGTGCGTTTGCGTCCCCAAGATATCTCGATCCAACGGCCACGAGCTTTCAGGAGACACGAGCAGGGGAGCCAGCGTCATCGAGTTGCGGAGGCCAGGAAGAGTCAGCGGAGGAATCCAACCTCCGTGCGCACCGCACCGCAAGCACGGCGGCGCCACCGGCCATCCAGTTTCAAGTGTCGCCGCATGATTGACTTGCCCCGGAAGAGGTGGCCTGGCCAGGCCATCAACTGGCGCAAGTGGCGCCTGCATGCCTGCCACTGCGATCAACTGGCACAACTCGATCGGCGTCAGGCCACCTGCCGGCCGGCTGCCCTGTGCGCGCGCACGCTGCTGGCCACACGCACGGCAGCTCATGTTTACACTGCAACTGGGAGCTCAGAGCAGGAGGAGGCATCTGTCCAATTTGCAGTGACATTTGGACAATGTTATCTTGATCCTATACATGCCATGCCACCGCTGCGCCAGCCGTTCCGCTGGGCAGATCAGAGCACGCTAGTGGCCTCTGTGTCTGACGACTGTTAGTTTGTCCTCCGGGCTATTCTTATATGGACGTCCTCCTGTCGCTATTCACCATACGTGTCAGGGTGCCGCGTCCGCGATCGCTGTCACGAAACATCGCCCCTCCTTCACACGCAACTAAACTAGTACTGGGTACGTTCAGTGCCATCCCCACGGCGAAGAAGAAGCAAGCAAGCTCCGGGACCTGCATCTGCCGCACTCGAAGCTGTCTTTCCCGCAGGTCTCAACTTTCTCTTTGGCACTGTGCAGACATAAACTAGTCCTAAATCAGTTGAAAACTCTTCGATCCATTGGCAAGTACTAGTTCTATATAGTAAAGAAATTCTAATCAAGGAGGATTAAGTAGACTTTGTACGTACGAGCGTGCACAGGCAGGCAGGCAGGCAGCACACGCGCGCACTGACACACCTGAGCTCATCCCCAGCTGTGTCCTGCCATGCGCGCACGAACTGCCCCCATTTCTTTACTGCTCATCAATCATTCCTCCCGATCGCTTTCCTTACAATAAGTGTATACGTTCCTAAAGAAAAAACTAATGAGTGTATACGTATTCGCAGGAGCATGACGGTGCTCCAGTAGCTCCAAAAAAACAAAGGTTGTACGTGTGTGCTACTGCTACCCATGCGAGCGGTAACTGGTTTTCAGCCCGAAAATCTATCATTCACGTTGAGGTCTGTACTTCGTGTTAGCGAAACACCGGACCGTCCAAGACACCGAATTTTCTTTTTTTTTTTTTTTTTTTTTTTGAGATCCATGGCAAAAAAGAATTACACCATGGTTGGGACGACCTCGTTCGTCAAAACATCTCTACAATCAGCCGGGACATCAGCTATAAGCAGGAAATCTCCAGATCTACGTGCACTAGAAGCTAGCTCATGGGCCAACTTGTTCAGACCCCTGTTTACAATACTGAACTCCGTGCTTGCAAAGCTTGATGCAATGATCTTCGCGTCGGTTATAGATGCAAAGAAGGCTGATCTGCATATCTCTTCCATCTGTAGCGCCCGCCCGATTCCCGCACAATCAGTTTCTAGGATCAAAGTACCCTGATGGTAAGTGGCAAATTCAGTCAATCCCATCACCACCGCTGCTGCTTCAGCTTCTTCTACTGAGCTGCACTGGCCCAAATGCCGGCCTACTGATAGCAAGACATGGCCTCTATGATCTCTGGCTACCGCGCCTCCCCACGTGTCCCCTGATTCCACTAGAAACGCGGCGTCCACATTCAGCTTAACTTTGCCGGCTGGGGGAGCCATCCAATGCTTGGGATTAGCACTTGTTGGCAAGCATGCTCTCGCAGGGAACAGAGACTGTTTATTCTTTTCTCCCATCTCAGCAGTTTCGCTTTCCGCCATTAGGAGCTCCTCATGTAGTCTGAGCAAGTATTGGACAGATCTCGAGACAGTATCTTTCCCATCCCCATGTATGGCATTGTTCCTTAAACTCCAGGCTTGCCACAAAATCAACATTACTTTGGTTCTGACCTCCTCAGGTTGGGCGATCAGCAGCAGTTGCAGCCAGTCTACCCCTGTATTTTTGAACTCAGATTCTCTAGGGATTTCCCAAAAGGCTCTCATAGAGTGGCGTAAAGCCAAACTTCTGGTGCATGTGACAATGGCATGGTGCTCGTCTTCCTCATCCCTTCCGCATATTTCACATACACTGTCATCCGCAATAGTCCTTCTGAAGGCATTGTGTTTGGTGGCCAGGGAGTTTGTGGCCACTCTCCAACCGAAAATTTTCACCTTCTCCGGGATCTTTGCTTTCCAGATGGCATCCCATATACTACGGTCACCCGGGTCCCTTGAGGAGCTCGTAGCTTTTTCAGTACCCTTTCCCTTAAGCGAAACTGCAAGTTTGTAGGCACTCCTGACCGTGAATACGCCCGTTTTTTCATAGTGCCAAGCGATACAGTCGTCGAATCCCCCCCGCGGGATTTTTAATTTGCAAATCTCATCCGCATCGAAAGAATGGAAAATTTGCTTCACTAGATCAACCTTCCACTCTTTTGTCTGGGGGTCGATCAACTGGTTAACCCACCTGAGTCTTGATCTCTTTATAAATGTTGCCACCTTCAGCCCCTCTTTCCTTGGGATCCATTGATCTCTCGTGATTTGAATGTTTCTTCCATCCCCGATTCTCCAGATGAGGCCCTTTTTTAAGAGTTCCAGGCCAAACTCAATTCCCCTCCAAGTGGGTGATGCATCCGACGAGAAGACGGTGTCAAGAAGGTTACCATTGGGATAATACTTGGATTTTAGCACTCTAGCACAGAGACTCTCTAGCTTGTGTAGCAGCCTCCATCCTTGTCTGGCTAGTAGGGCCTGATTAAACAGATGCATATCCCGGAAGCCAATCCCCCCATCACATTTTGGCTTCGTCATGTTCTCCCATGACATCCAGTGGACCTTACGTCTATCATCTTTGTCTCCCCACCAAAAGTCTCTAATTACCTTCTCATAATTGTCGCAAAAACTCTGATTTAGTTTAAAGACCCCCATTACATGTGTGGGCAGGGCTTGCGCCACCGCTTTCACGTTGACCTCTTTGGCCGCTTGGGACATGAACCTCTCATTCCAATTGCTGCATCGCTTCCTAAATCTCTCCATGATCGGTTGAAAATTGCCGTCCTTCATTCTTCCTTCTAGCGTTGGAAGGCCCAAGTATTTACTCTCAAACAAGGATGATCCCACTCCTAGGGTTTCTTTGATCTCCTCTCTTTCCTGGTCAATGCTCGCCTCACTAAATAATAGTGAGCATTTGTTATGACTTAGGAGTTGGCCCGTCGCCTTTTGGAAGGCATTTAGTACCTCTTTCACTTTGGTGGCCTGGGCTGTTGTAGCCTTGAAGAAAAGGAGGCTATCATCCGCGAATAGCAGGTTTGATATCCCCGGGCATCCACGACTAATTTTGATTGGTGTGATCCCTCCGTTTCTCACCTCTCTGTCAAGCAAGGTAGCAAGGCTGTCAGCCACAAAGAGAAATAAGTATGGGCTGAGGGGATCACCTTGTCTGAGCCCTCTGGAGGGAGAGAAGGTTTCCAGGAGATCTCCATTACATCTGACAGAAAATCTCACTGTCCTTACGCACGTCATCACCCACTTTGTGAACCTCTCATCAAACCCCAGTTTCTGTAGCACCTTCTCAAGGAAATTCCAGTCAACACGGTCATACGCTTTTGCAAGATCCAGTTTGTACGCGCAGTATGTGTCCCTCTGGTTCTTACTGTGTTGGATCTTATGGAAACATTCAAATGCAATTAACGAATTGTCCGTGATTAGTCTGCCTGGAACGAAAGCACTTTGTGTTTCAGAGATAAGGTCGTCAAGGAAAGGCCGCAACCTATTAACCAGAACCTTGGATATGACTTTGTAGATGACGTTGCACAAACTGATAGGGCGGAAGTCTTTGATGCTTTGAGGGTCATTGTTTTTTGGTATTAGTACTATAGTAGTCTCATTTATTCCTTCCGGCATCACACCATCACTGAAAAAATTCTGTACTCCTCTGATCACATCTCCCTTCAAAGCAGCCCAATTCCTCTGAAAAAATCTCGCCGGAAATCCGTCGGGTCCGGGGGCCTTGAGCGGACCAATCTGAAACAGTGCATCGCCAATTTCAGAATCAGAGACAGGTTTAGTTAATGCATCATTCATATGGTCCTCCACTCTCCGCGGTATGAGCTCAATTACCATCCGAGGATCGACGCCATTATCCTTCTCATACAATCCCTTAAAAAAGCTGTTTATTTCCTTATGTATCTCCTCTGTACTCTCAGCCCAAGATCCATCCCCCTTCTTTAATTTATCAATCTTATTTTTCCTCCTTCTCCAGTTCGCTTTTCTGTGAAAAAAATCAGTGTTTTTATCTCCTTCTCGCAGCCATGATATCCTTGATCTTTGTCTCCACATAACCTCCTCTCTTAAAAGCCATTCATCAAGCTCAGTTTCAGTTTTTCTAATTCTGTCGTTAGTCTCTCTTGAGCATGGTTGCAGCCTGAGTTTCTGAAGCTTTGTACGCAACGTACTGATGCTATTTTGGACGGAGTTGAACTCTCGTTGGGCCCAGCACCCTAGCACATCTTTCATTGTTTTAAGTTTTTTGGCAATGCCCTTGAGCGAAGGCACGCAGCCACCTTCCATCCATGTGTTGTGGATAGTATGAGTCAAAGATTCAGAGCGCTCCCACATACACTCATATCTGAAAGTTTTATTAATCTTTCTCCATTCTTTCCTCTTTCCAAAACGTAACAGTAAGGGTGCGTGGTCCGATCTCGAGGAACATATATGTTCCACCGTGGCTTCCCCAAAAGCTTTGCACCACTCTGGTGTGGCGACCCCCCTGTCCAGTCTCGCTTTGACGTTTTGGTTCCCTTGCTGTTTATTGTCATATGTCCAAACAGTCCCCTTGAAACCCAGGTCCTGAAGGTTGCATTCTGCAAGGACCCTGCGAAACTCAGCCATGTTCTTTTCAGACCGCTTTGCTCTCGAGAAGTGTTCGCTTTGCCACATTGTTTCGTTGAAGTCCCCGATCATGAGCCAAGGTTCAGAGGAATTGTGCCTAATTCTTCTCAAAAGCTCCCACATGTGGTGCCGCTCATGTGGTTTCGGCTCGCCATACACGAACGTACCCCTCCATTGCAAGCTATTGGGACTCAAACGGATTAACACATCAATGTACCTCGGTCCAATAGCGATTTCCTTTATTTCAACACCCTCATCATAGAACAGAGCAATCCTGGCACTCTTTCCTATGCCGGGTTGCACAATACAGTGCCTGAGGCCCAGCCTCCATTTCAGTTTATTAACGTACTCATCGCTTTTCCGAGTCTCTGAAAGAAAAACTAACTTAGGCTTGTGTGTGTGCACTAGGCCCACAAGCTCACGAACTGTACGAGGCTGCCCAATTCCTCGACAGTTCCAGCTGATTAGCGTCATGGCTCCTGGCGGGCGCTTTCAGCAGCACCCACCAGTTGACCGAGAGCCCCGGGCTCGGTTGCTTCCGTACCACCATCATCCCTTGGCTTGTTATCTTCCTCCCCGCTACCTGTACCCTTCTTTTTCTTGCAATGCTCTGCTGAATCTCTTTCTGCACTCCCCTCAGTTTTACCTGTATCATCAGCTTCGCACTCTCCTCTTTTCCCTAGCACAGAGACAGATCCCACCTGTTGGTTCTTTTCCTTCCTGTTGCTGTATTTTCCCTTCCCCACCTGCAGCCTCTGGATGTTCTGCACCTGCACATTTTCCCCGGCCTTCTCAGTTAGTTTGCTAGCGCCCTGCACTTTCACCACTACCTTCGGGACAGCAGCAGTTTTAGTACCCTCCATCACACCAGCAGCACTTAGGTCCTGTTTGTGCGTCGGGACCGGGCCAAAACCCGGTGGAAACTCCAGCTCGTGGTCTTCCTCCTCCTGTCCTCTCGCCTCCTGGGCGACGTCGGGTTTGGGAGTGGGGTGGCCATTGTTGGTGTCGAGCCCACTCCCCATCCCCGATGTGGTCGTCATGCCATTAGCAGGCGCCACTGGCACCAGCGCCTGCTCGGACGAGGTGATCTGTTCAGCATTAGTACCACGCCCAGGATCCAGCTTGATGGCGTTCACAGCTGCGATAGCAGCTTGCACCAGGGGATTTGCAATGACGTCCTCTGGCACGCCCCCATGCCTCTCTGCCACCATATTTGGTGCCTTCGTTTTTGTTGCTGCAGAGCTCTCTGAACCAAAGTGGAGGAAGCGACGGGCACTGCTAGTCTCAGGGACCACGACTCCACCCCTACTGCTACTCCTCTTGAAGGGCGATGCGCGCATTGCTGCCGAGAACCTCATCTCTTGGAGGTCGTCAGGTAGCTTACAATCACGCTGGCCATGCCCTAGATGCCCACAGTAGCTACAGAACCTAGGTAGCCTCAGCGCCGAAAAAATTTTCTTCCCCATGTGAGCAAGCCACAGCGCCGAAAATATTTCAGTGAAATAACGTTTTACTTTATTTTTTGGATTTCACTACGCATATGATGTTCCACGCGAACAAATTGCTCTGCCCACAAAGGGAGGCAAACGAATGTTTTCGCTCACTAGGCCCTTTACTGGATATCCAGCCTCATCGTCATTCCCTTGAACAAAAAGAAAAACATAGATGTAAACAAAAAGATTAAACACAAATAGAGTTGCCATGTTATGTAGCATATAAAATGCCAAGTATGCCATCGTAAAAACACAAAAGGTTTGCCATGGTATGTTAAGATAAGATCGCGATGGTATGTTCAAATAATTTGCCGTGGTATTAAAAATAAATTTACCATGGTTTGTTCAATAATTTTTCAATGATGCGCACAATTAAACTGTCATGGTCCAAAAATAATTTACTAAAAAGAAAATTGTGATCTATGCTAAAAAATTGAATCATGCTGTGGTGTGTACAAATAAATTTGCCATGTTATAATTTTTTTGCCATGTTCATTTTTTTCCAATTTACAAAAACAAAATTGATATCATAAAAGTAAGACAAATAGTTTTCCATGGTACTTAATTAGCCATGCAATTTTCTCTAAAAATGAATTTCTAAACTATATCATGTGATTTTGCAAAAAAAAAAAATATTGTGTCTTGTGAGATATTTTTTTCTCTTTATTTTGCCATGGACCAACAATAACAAGTTAATAAACTTGCCACATTATCAATAAAGCTCTGCATGTTTGCCTAAAATAATCTAGAATAACATGGAAAATATTGTGCAATAAACCAAAGGATAAACAATGTGCACATTATATGCAAATTATGTAAAAATTTCCATGATTGAAAAAGGAAAAATGCATCGAATTTGCCCATATGACTTCACAAGTAAACAAAAGAATTTTCATGGTAAAAATGGGCATGTCACAAAAGATTGCCATGCTACAAAATAAAATTTGTCATTATAAAGTAGAAAATAATTTTGACATATGACTTAACTCATAAAAAAATTCAAAAAATTTCCATATGATTTTGCAAAAACAATTCCATGCAGCTTTACAAAAATTTCCATTTTTTGTGAGAACATTTTCACTTTTAATTTGTCATGAACCAGTAATATTAAGTTAAAAATTTTACATGTTTTTTAGGATAACAGGGCAAACTTTGTGAAACAAACCAAAAGGATATGTAGTGTGCACATTATATGCACATTATATATATATATATATATATATATATATATATATATATATATTCCATGATTGAAAATGGACAAAAATGTTCTTTAATTTTCCATGTGACAAGTATTTTTTTTTACAAAATTTCCAATAGGCTGGAAAAGATTATTCTTAGAAAATGGTAAAATTGATATGGGCAAAGTAGAAAACATCCCCAAAATTTCCATGAATAAGGGAGAAAGTTTGCAAAGCCTCACATGCAAGCATGAGATAAAGACCTAAATTTTCCAAGTGTGGAAGAAAAAATGTTATGAAATTTGCCATGTGATCAAGAGAAATATCTCTTAATTTTCTATTTGAGAGAACAACTTTCTTATTGAAAGAAAATACAATGTCTAGAATTTTCCATCGGACAACTGGAAACATTTCCAGGGAAAAAATTTCATGTAAAAATGTGTGAATTTTCCATCTAAAGCATGATTTTTCCCCTAAAATTGCCATCATTGAAGAGGAACGGAATAAATGTAAAAATGCCATGTGATGAATGCAAAACAATATTCTAGAAGAATCATGTTTTAGAAAGCAAAAATTGTAAGACTTGTTATGTGAATATTACAAAATTATGTGTAAATTGTCCAGAATATATAAATTTGCCATATGAAAAGTTTAAAAATTCATAGATTTTCCTTGTTGACATGCACGAAGATTTTATAAAATTAGCCATGTTTGGAAAGCAAAACGTTATGAATTTGTCATGTTATGAACATGCAGAGAAAAATGCAATTATCCATGGGCAACCTATAAATAATCTTATCCAAAAATCATGACAAATTTGCTATGGGTGAAAACCTAAATATACCATGGAACTTTTGAATTATCCATGTGACAATTAGAAACAATTTTCTGATTTGCTATGTTTCTATGTATATAAGATTTTAGACAAATTCTGAGTTGCCATATGGTGCTTTGAAAAGGCATAAAAAGTACCAGGTAATTAATACAAATTTGCCATGCATGTATGATGCACAAAACTTGAGGAAACAAATCATCAAAAATCAAAGTTGACATGTAGTAAATTGGAAAGGGCATACAAAATGCAAGGTAGTGACTACAGATTTGCCAGACATGATTTATAGAATATGCTATACATTCAGACAATTTTCTGACATGTAAAAATGCAGCAGAACCTCTGTTGCCATCCAACTCGAGCATGCCTGACAACCACCATCCATCCCGACTTCCCCCTATCCTATGATCTTGGATGATGCCCAACAATCAACCGATTCCTACTAGACCGCATGATCTCTCGTGCTTCCAGTGGAATGCTAGCAATGATTTGGGTTAAACGTGCATGTCCTGAATTATAAGTTGATGTTGAGAACGATATACATATAGGGGAATTACGTTTGCTAAGTGAAAACACATGTTTTTAGCCGTCTTGGCAACTGTGTGTGTGCATCGTGGGCCGACCAAAATGGATATGACTCAAGTCTAGATAAGACGGTAGGAATCTACACTGGATCTCTGTAGTCTTTGTCTCGATAGATGAAATCGAGGAGGTTCAAAGTCTGGAAGAATAGCTTGAAAATGAAGCATAAATAAAGACACCATATCGACTTCAGTCTAGCATTTCTAACAAGCTACCTACGGGAAATACAATAAGAAATAAAAATGCTACAAAACCTTTATATACTGGAAAAAAAGTCGAATCAAAGTCCGATTGTGCAGTAGTACCGCTAGGAGTAGGGATGGCACCCACAGAGTATAGGTATTGGTGGAGCCACCCCATACCCTTACCCATCTCTCCTGAGCTTACCACCCTTTCCCATACTCGCTAGCGCGTACAATGTTTTTCCATGCCCACTACCCGACAGGGTGGGTACCCGCAGGAACATATAAGCATAACTACAACAATAGATTATAAAAACAACTTATACTCACAAACAACATCACTTCCTCGTAAATAACGATACATCAAAACAAGATCACATAGTCATAAATAACAACACATAGTCATACATTTTGAGTTCACAAAGTCATTGACAAAGTAGTGTAGGCTGTAGAGATAATTTTGAGTTCACATAGATTTTATATGTGTACATGGATATGTATGTATGAGTTATATGATTCCATACCCGTACCAGCTCTACCCAATAGGTTTCAGATTTCTCTATTTATATGCACATGGTAACCTTTTTTATCATATTTTTACCCTAATACCGTAAGATTTTTAGCCTAGAGTACGTGGGTAATGGATGACCATTGCCCTACCTAGTTAGGAGGACCCTAGGGCCCTAGCGGGCTGCCACCACCACCCACGCGACGCCGCCATAATGCGTCCCCCATCCCGCGTCCTCCCACTAGGCGCGGTCCGGGCCACAGACGTCGCCGTCGCGCCATGATTAGCGCCCGCGCCCCCGCTGGAATTGGAAGGAAAAAGAAGCCACTCCACTCGATCGGGCCAGGAGGAAAAGAGGAGATACCAATCCGTCCCGTCCCACCCCGGGGTCGATCGAGAGCGAGAGGACGGCGCACACCCGTCGCCGTCGTGGCAGCTCCGCCAGCCCCGTCCAGATCGCAGATCCGTTCCCAATCCCCGTCCCATCCCCCCCTGCTTTTCCCGCCCCGCACCAACAATGGTCCACCATGGATGGATTCCTTCGTGCTTTGCTTAGCAAGCAACCGCCCACCCGCTCATGATCGATCGGCCGTCATGCGCGCCTGCTAAATATGACAAGCCCGGGGCGACGGGCCGGCGGGGAATATGTATTTCTCCTTCGTTCTCGCTCTGGCTCTGCCTGCCCAGACATGTGTATGCCGTTGACGTCGAGCTCACTCCACTCCGTCGCTCCAAGTCCAAAGCGGCTTTGTTACGGGGTACAAAACGCAAGCGGAAAATGCTCTGATAAAGCGGGAAAATAAAGTCTGGTGGACTGCTGGTTGCAGGTGTAATCATTTTGCTCTTTACACGCACGCACGCACGCACGCTTCCTCCCCTGCTCTGCTCTGCTCAGCAAGCATAAAGGACACGTTCGGACGCTCTCGCTCCGGTGGATGGCAACTGGGGCCCGCATGGCAGGCCTCGCCGCCCGCCCGTGCGCTCGGCTGGCTGTACTAGCAGCAGCAGTAGTAGCTGCCCGACCGCTGCGGCGTCAGCAGTGAGCTACTAGCTCGGTGATGACGGAGGCGTTAGTAGGTAGTGGCTGACATGCGGGCCCAGGGTCGGGTCTCTTTTTTCCTTTCCCCCGCCGGTGACTGGCGCCGACGAGGTTGGCTGGCGGCTCAGGCGTAGAGGACCTGCGCGTTGCAGGGCGCCAGCCCGACGAACTCCTCAGGCCCCTTCACGACCTCCCACTCCACCCGCTCCTCCTCCGCCGCGCCGTCTTGGAAGACAGTGCCCACGGCGACGTCGAGGCCGGCGCCGACCACGTAGATCCTGCGCCTGCCGCCGCCGACCTCCTCCAGCTGCCCGGCCACCACGTGCGGCCGCCGCACCTCCTGCGGCACCCCGCCGCCGGCCACCATCCGCCACTCGTCCCGCGGCTCGTCGTACCGCTTGAGACGCCACTCGCCGTACTCGGCCACGATGTACATCCGGCCGCCGGACACGGCGCAGGAGCCCGTCCACCCTTCCCGCATCCCGCGGGCCATGTCGGACCACGCGTCCGCCGCCGCGTCGTACACCGCGCCCCGGGGCGCGCGCTCGAACGGCCACGCCCACCCCTCCGTCACGTACAGCTTGCCGCCCGCCGCCGCCGCGTCGTACCTCGCCACGGCCGCGCCGCCCCGGGCCGCCGCGGGCGCCCACCGCGCCGACTCCGGGTCGAACACCTCCGCCTCGCCGTCCTCGCCGGCGACCACCACGCGCCCGCCCACCTCGCCGGCCGCCATGTAGCCCCTGGGCGTCCTCATGCCGGCCACCTGCCCCCAGCCGTTGGTCGCCGCGCTGTAGACCGCCACGCTGCTCACCGCCTTGTCGCCGCCCTCCTCCACGCCGCCGATCACGTAGATCTCGCCGCGGGCGGGGAGGCCCACGACGGCGAACGAGCCGGCCGCGGCGCCGCAGGGGACCGGGGGCAGCAGCAGCCAGCGGCGGGAGAAGGGGTCGAGCGCCTGGCACTGGAGGCGGCGCGAGACGGGGTCGAAGGCGAAGGCGAAGAGGAACGGCAGGGAGAGCGAGACCGTCGCCGTCGCCGCCGGCGGGGCCGAGCCCTTGGCGGCGGCCCCCGGCGCGTCGGTGAGGAAGCGGTTCCAGTTGGAGGAGACGGTGCGGAACAGGCGGTGGTAGAGGAAGGGCAGGTGGAGGAGGCACTTCTCGGCCACCTCCTCCGGCAGGCCGGGGATGAGCTCCATCGCCCCCTCCTCCTCCCTCGCCTCCTCGCCGCCGGCGCCCAGCACCTGCTGCTTGCACGCCGACGAGAAGCTCATCGCGCGCCGCCGGACGGAGCTCCCGGTGCGGTTTCGCGACGGAATTTTGCCGGGCAGTGCGGGGGAGCGTTGCTCTGAGCTTTGCTCTGGTCGGAGTGGAGGATTGTGGGGGGAGGGAGGGGAGCGGTGCGTAATTTATAGAGTGGGAGAGTGGGAGAGCGGGTGGGCCGGTGGTGTCAGAGCTTCGGATCTGGCGATGTGGTACGAAGCGTTCTGGCCGTCCGATCGAGGTTCCACGCTCAGATCTGGACTCTAGAGTGCTACACGTACAGCTCTGGGCGGAGGAGCGCCGAAAACCGCACGTACAGGCTTATCGAGGATGCCTATCCAATTGACCTTTTGTTCATGCTTACAAGGCCACTTTGTTTTTCTTGTGAAATCAGGGGATCATGGATGTTTATCCAATTGGCCTTTCGTTCTGCATACAAAGCCACTTTGTTTTCCCTGTGAAATTAGGGGATAGATGGTGCTTATCCAATTGGCTTTTCGTTTCTGCTTACATGGACATTTTGTTTTTCTTGTGAAATTATGGGATCGAGGATGTATTCCTCCGTCCCGAAATACTTGTCATCAAAATGGATAAAAGAAGATGTATCTAGAACTAAAATACGTCTAGATTCATCTTTTTTTATCCATTTTGATGACAAGTATTTCCGGACGAAGGGAGTATATCCAATTGGCTTTTTGTTTCTGCGTACAAGGCAACTTTGTTTTTCTTACGAAAACTGTGACATATAATTTTGTTCAACACGATATGGGTTATATGTCATCAAAATTATATCAAACGGAAGTTCTTTGAAATGTGAGTCCAATAGCATACTTTTTGTGACATATAGCTCACATTTTATTGGTAAAATTAACAATCAAAGTTACACATAAAAAGAATGAAGTGGCCTTGTGTATAGAATGAGTGAGTATCAAAGTTGCATCTTAATCAACATCAAAACTAGGAGAATGACAACTATTTGTGATATGGTGGGAGTGTGTCAAGTGTAACATGTGGATTGATGAGAATGTGTACGTGTCATATCTGCCAGCAAACCCTAGCCATGCTTGGGTATTGCCCCCTCTAAGAAAGTTTACGACTTTCGCGCTGCAAATCAAAGATTACAACTTACCCTTTCAACTAAAAGAGTGGTTTAGTCAATTTAACTTCAATGTAAAAACTTATAGGCAACCTTTCCTGCAAGCATAAATTAAACGAGATTGAAGTGAAAGTTAAGATTGATGCCCATAGATTTTTAGTCCGCGATATTCCTGATGAAGTACACTGCATCTCGACCAGCCCTAGTACGTGACCTGTTTGAACATGCTTAAAATGTTGGAGATCATCGCCTACTCACGACGGCCACACGTTGTGCTTCCCTTTTTGTGCTTGCCAATAAAGTCCGTGAAAAGCAACTCTGTTGTGCGCAAGAGAACTGGAAATTTCCCCTCAATGAGGCGCCGGTGAGATGACGAGATAGAGGCGGATTAGGATCTAACGCGATCTAAATTTGATTTGGGATTAGATCAAGTAAGGTACGCAAATACCCTTTTAAAATTTTTCTTTTGGGGGAGGGGGTATCAAAGCAACTCTCTGAGACCAGATGTTGAAAGTCGAGAGATGTATGTTTTTATTGCCATTATGGATTAACATAGATTCTCCTACGAAAACTAGCAAATGTACATCTGCATTGTATGTGGTGCTTGACATAAAGGGACCGTATATTTCACATTCAACTCAAAATGAATTCAACTTCATCGAAATTTTGTTACCAATTGAATGTTAACAGTTGTAAGCCAACTGCATTACAAAGTAAATGACATCAAAAGAAAAAAGTCCCAATATGTTTATGTAAACGAAAGAAGTCGAGGAAATCATGCCAAACAATTCCACCGGTAGTGGCTAAAAATGTAGGTAATAAACAATGTAACTCATGTACATTCAAATTGTAAAAAATATAACAAACAAAAGTAACTTGGAGAAAATGGGGATGAATCATCATTGTAAACGGTGTACTTTATGAAGACACATCGGCATTGAGTTCACGGTTAGCGGTAGAAATAAATTGATAGAAACATAAATAATAATTTCCGGAACAAGTCAAAATCAATACTAGAAGCAAAACCTGGATCTTACCATTCACTTGCAATTAAAAGTACATTTAATAGACACTATAACTTATATAAATTATAAAATGTAAAAATATATCATATATGAGCCATGTAAAAGATAGAAGAAGCATCAAAATAGAAATTACAATGAAAATATTGAAGATCTTATATGTTGAAGTCGCATTCTATTCTCAAACATACAAGAAGTTATAATATAACTAGGAAATATATTCTACTCTTGAAAAGGGAATTATTTTACCCAACATACAAAAACAATAACCAATTCCAATTTAGTCAAAACGATGAAACTACATGAGAGCACACTAAATCTGGGACGGGATTCAAAACAACAAGATCTAGGAGAAAATTTAAGCATTACCAAACACGCTCCCGATTGGAGCAAAATACGAATGAAGCAGAGTTAATTTCAGTAGGGGTGTAAAATAGCATATCTAATGAAATATTCATCGCAAGAGTAGTTTGATTGGGATGCTCAGAAGTACTTTGTAGGTTGTTCTTTTGAAATTTTGTGAATTTGATGCATTTTAATTTTAAAAATATATTAAAAAATCAATATATACCAATTTTCATCTCAATTTGTTTAGTATGTGATAACCTTTAAGTAACATACAAAAAGAGTACTATTTATGTGCATAGTTAAGGGAGGGGAATGTTTGGAACATGGGGCCATATGAAACCGTTTTTCAAAAACATAGTAATTTAAAAAATGGTCGAACTATCATGAAATTTGTTGGCAACAAACTTTATATGTTGTCCTACTTGCAAATAGTTTTTGGGAGTGGTACTGTCCAGCACAAAGTCAAAATCTGCAATATATTAGGTGTACTCTTCATTGTCATGGACAATTTATTTTTGTGCTCTCATTTTTTACTGCAGTTTCTTTTCTCTATATTTTTTACAAGTAGGATAATAAGTCAAGTTTGTTCAAGAAAAAGCTTCAAAGATTTTTATCGTTTTCATGAATTGCTATTTTTCCTGAAAATAGTTTATAGAGTTCATCTACCACCAGGTTCACACGAGTATTTTCCCATAGTGAAGGAACTAAAATGACATCGATGTTATCTTTACATCCCCATACAGGATTGCCAACTTGTAGTATATATGAATATAAATGAATTATGAGTAAGATGGCCGAGGCATGGGACGGAATTGTTTTGTATATGGTTTTGCGAGTTTTAGAAAACATCATATACTATCCTTTGCGCCCGGTGCACCACAATACATAAATCTTCTATTTCAAAATAGCTACAACGATTATCTATTTTATTTCTAGGCATGCAACCATGCCACATAAGTAAGTCATACATGTAAAACCATAATTTATATTTATTTGCATTTCTCTATATGCATGCAATGCTACCACATCATCAATCCATAGATATTAGTCATAAGCTATTTTTTGCATTAGAGTTCATCCTTCACATTTTGTTTGGAATGACATTCTTTTAAATGCAATTCATTTTTCCCTTTTTATACCCTTTGTATTTTTATTTTTTTAAGCTTACATTTACTTTCCATTAATTTTAGATGTTTTTAGCAACTATTTATGCATGTTCTTACCAAGGTTCTCACAGCTATGCACGGGGCATCACCTAGTAACGCACATTTACGGAGGTTCAGAAGTCTTCTGCGGATTGTTCTTATAAAATCCGTGAACTTGGATCATTTGTGAAAACATGAGAAAATACAAAAAAAAAGGAGCGAAATACATTTTGGAGTATGTACTCCTCTTTAGCGCTGAACTGTCACCATGTCCCAACATTTCCCCTTTTTTAATACAAAAAAGACGAAGAACATTATTTGCATCCTAATTGAAGTGACATGATATGGGGCATCCCCATACAGCATTGCCAACTCGTGAGGTCTGATTGAGGTGCCAGAACCGGATCGGCACGGAAGCAAACAAATGCACCAGCTGTTCAGTTGTACACAGGCTGCGAAGTTCAGGAAACAGCACCTTCTTTCCATCATTTGCAACCAACCGCAATACAAACAGTCCCCCTCAATCGCTGAAACGGCCCATGCTGTTTTTGTCCACCACTGTGCTACCGACTGTCGACTGATTTGAGCAGGGATTCAGGGGGCGGCGGCTCTACCTCTCCAGTGCCAATTAGGTACAGTCCCAGGCGTGCCCACAGGTTAAACACTCCAACCTGCAAGCTGCATAAAACTGACAACCAAAGTAGGCCAAGGTGATGAACACTGAACACTGAACGGAGCACTGTCGTAAACAGTTTAACAGACAGCCAACCAGCGGGCAGCCAAAGGTGAACAGAGCAGGGCAGGCAGGCAGGCAGGGATGTTGTTGTCCCGCCGCGTGTGGGCCCGCCGGCCATGGGCATTCGGCATTCGCGTCGCTCCGGCCCGTGACTGAGCCCAGTGGGCCCCATACCGACCAACCAGGGCTGCGGTTTGAGAGCGGGCCCAGGACCGAGAAAATCGTATTATTTTTTCCTTCATTTCTTTCCGTTTTCTTGGCGGTGCGTGTACACTTGTTGGATACTTGGATCAGAAGGACCAAAGGTGGTGGTGTGCATGCGAGAGCTAGGGGTGTGGGTTGCAACAGTCTGACGCATTATTCTTCAATCGGTAGGAACAGGTCAATCACGTGTTTTCCTCCTGTCCCTCTGGAACCCTAGCCGTCATCAGGAGAACAATCTTCCAGCGCCGTCCTCCGGCGGCTTTCCTCCGCCGGCGACATCGGTCGTCAGTGGTGAGGGGGCCACCGGATCCACGCGTGTGAATCATTTTTACTCTCTCGTAGTTTAGATTTTTAGGCTGTTTATCGTCTTCGTTTCGGCGGCAACGATGACAGCGCTGAATAAAGATTCTTCAGATCCTTCCTTGATATGGCCATCGGTCCTATGGTTGGGGATGGATTTGGAAACCAGTCTGTTCAAGCAAGGATGGCGTGGCGGCGGCGACATCCTCGTGGTGGACATGTGTCCTCGGGCTCCGCCGTTGCGACGGCGTTTGCTCCAGCGTCGACGCGGAGCTTGGAAGGTAGTCCAGGAGCGGATGCAGATTGTGGTCTGCATCGACGACATCTGTAAGACGGAACATGTGCTGGGTTCGTGGTTCGTGGATGGCAGGTATGGTTTTCTTCTGCGACGTCTTAGTCGCGATGGGGTGCCAGATCTAGAGTTCGATGGCGTGTCTGGGGTGTTGCCCCGGTCTGATTCGTTCAACGGTAAGGGCTTCACTTTTGGTGAGCCACCTTGGAGGTCCGCAAAGCTGCATATCAGCGATGGAGCCGCATCGAGCTCGGATGAGGAGGTGATCCATCATTCTTTTCTTCGGTGGCTGCTGTCGTGGTGCTAGAGGCAGGTGATGGGCGTTGGTGTCAAGCTCAGAGATGTTCCGCTAGCTTTTCAGTTTTGTCATGTCGGTCCTTACGTGACTTGTACTTTAATCTTTATGATATAAATGGGACACGTATTATCATGCAAAAAAAAGAAAGAGCTAAGGGTGTGGGCGGGCACCGACTTCTTTCTCCCGATCGAGGCGCGGTTGACAAGACGATGGGTGATGAGTTGCCGGGGGAGCTCGACACGGGCCTAGGTACTCGCGCCGCGGTTTGAATTCCGGTGGCAGTTCGCTCGGGGGCCGAGAGCTTTATGCCGGTGCAACGAACCGGAACATGCATGCATGTACCGCGCGAACGAACTGTTGAGCAGCAACCAATGGTAATTTTCCAACGTACTCTATTTTTAACTATCGTGACACATGTGCTAACGTAGCTAACGAGATAGTACGGTGCTACGTATGCGGATTAGCTACGCATGCAAGGTAGTGCAAGTAAGCAATATATTGTATATATAATCGACTAATCGTATACAAACTAGACATGACATATTCACCACCGACCAATGAATGGACTAGCACGGCTGTATGTTTTGCATAACCAGTGAAGTGGGGACACGGTCCAACAGGATAATGGGCGTAACGTATGTGGTGATCGTGAGTAGAAAGCAAATCTTTTGCGAGCAGTCAGCCAATGCGTTCCCTAGAAATTGTATGGCGACACGGTACGTAGCTTGGATGGGGGTGCGAAGTGAGAGCCTTCTAGATCCTTCCGTGCATATCAACAAAGTACGCACAATGATTTTCTCTACCTAATAAGTAGAGCGTCCCGGCCGTGTACGTCCGCTGCCTCCGACTAAGAGAATCGTTTATGTCTACCGACTCCAAATAAAAAACCGATCAGCTTAAAACACATGCCACGTGTTCGGCGACAAAGACGGATGTCTCGTTTGCGCACTAGTAAAAACTAGTAAGCATGCACGTGCAACGCACGACTGATTAGTATGTTATTTTATATCCTAATTGAGCTTCTTGATGCCAGCGTTTTCAAGCATGGAGCGACATTTATTTTTCCTAGCTGCATCTGATACCATGCAAGATGGACACCACAAAAATCAAACCAAGAAAAGCAATATAGAAAGAAGTCTTACAAGGATACAAATCCATACTTCACAAGCTAGCCAAGGCAGCCGGAGCCGAGGTGTAAGGTGGATGTGCTTCTTCGGCCGCCTTCAATAACCCAGTCGCACTCATTTGCTAGATATGCTTAGCTGCACTGGATGATACAAATACATGGACTAAAGGGGCTAGTCCAATTAATTAGTAGGGACAAACCCAAGCAGATATAGCCGAGCTATCCAGACGCTGGGCAGTGATGCTTATTGTAGATCTTTTATATGATAAAAGCACATGTTTCCTCAAAAAAGAAATGAATGAACATAATTCCATTTATCATAATGGTTGTTCAGATTAGCAACCCCAAAGCCTTTACAAATCCTCATAATGCTCAGCTCCACTAAAATAAGTTGATGCATGAAAAACAACATTGCCTAATTCTTTATGGAAACAGCTGACCAACAAAAAAAAGTTTTGAAATAAAAATGTTCACAACTTGATGCTCGTCCCTCTCAGAGCTGACACCAAGAAAGAAAATTAGTTTTTATACACAGCTTATTAATGCCCCATTAGACGCCAATACTACATCAGGCTTAGAGCTGCTATACCTTCTGTCTTCAACAAGTCAAAAACTTACTGCGTGAGAGAAAAAAATAACTTAGATTTTTCAAAAGTATAGATAATGAATAGGCAAGAGCAGATAGGAAATAATCACCTGGGTGAGTCTGCTCATAGCTTAAGATGGTATGGGCATTAGTTAATGACAATCTAAATATTCGATAGCAGTGAAAGAGGAGGTACAAAATATTAAGATGCGGTCAATGAGCTGATACCTGCGTTTCAAAAAAGGGTAATATTCTTGGGCTGCTGTACTCTTTATTGATCACAGTAGAGATATACGTTGCTCTCTGCCTAAGCCTGCTAGGGATGATGTATGCAACATATTTCATATAGGGAAGTGGAAAACGGTAGAAAACACCCACGTACATCTTGAACAAAAAGATGTTGCCTATTCCCGCAAAAAAATGTTGCCAAGATAGAATGTTTTGCATGGCAAATCCAATACGTAAACTGCAAGCAAACAATAAACTTAGTTTGGTAATAATATCAAATTTGTATCCAGCCACCAAATGCACAAAGAAAATCAAACGCTTCTGACAATGTTCATCGTTCAACTGAGTCTCATATTGCGTGGCCGCTCGCCTCGGAAAGAAGATTAGCAGCAAGAAAGGACCGAAGGTGTAAATATGTCACTGTGCGAGAGAGAAAAATATTAGAGAGAGACAGAAAAAATGTACCTAGAGGTTGCATTCGTATTCGACTGGTTTTGGGGTGGATTATTGCTACGCGTGTTCCAGAACATGAATGGTTGCGCCGTCCCTTCTCCATTGGATGCATGCAGCTGATCACCAGCACTAACAGACGATTGACGATGGAGGCCGCCCGCCGGCAAGGGGGGGGGGAGCACCTACCCACAAACAGCAGGAACGAAACGGCAGAATCGACAGCCAACGACATCGATACATCGGGGAAGAACCATGACCTAGGATAGGAGACGGCGAGCAAGGTCAAAGAAAGGTAGACATGGAGGCCTGGAGGGCCAGAGAGTCGCGCGGGGAGGAGATGCAGCGGGCGGAGCAGCACAAGGGACGGCGGCGGCGGTGAAACCCTATCGCTCGTGCGTTGAGAGGTGTCATTTTCCTCGAATAGTGACGTGAACAGTAGATCCGTGATTTTTCACAATGTAACATGAATAGCAGGCCTGTAATTTTAGCACTCCTCCAGTCAGGTTTATTAGTCTTTTTGTGATCCTCAGATGATCCAGAAATGCAAACCGTCCGCGTAATTAATCAGCCCTTAATCACATGCATCCGCCTCGCTCTTTCCTAGTGCGTGCCCCATGCGCTTCATTATATCTTTTCTCCATCCAATCTTTCCTTTTCTTGCGTGGTACGTAATCATCCTTTTTAATTCATCATTAATACCTGAGTAGACCGAACCAATCCATGATAATGCTGCTGCATGCAGGCCACAAATCACGCGAATCAATTTATTCCTTTATTTTCTGGTCGCGTGATATATGGCAGGGTTGCGGACGCGGAGGTTTTCAGCCTGGTGGAGTACGGTCAGCCTAGGTAAATTGCTAAGCGTACACCAGATCGCGATTAGATTAATGATAGCTGTTAGATTGAGTCGTCTGGGCTTAATCCTGTGGTGGTTATGTGTCCACGGACGTTTGCTTGGGTGCGCGTAGAAAAAATAATGTTTGATTGTTTATTAGTAGTAGAGAAAGGGCCTATTGTCCCGGTTGGTGAGGGCCTTTAGTCCCGGTTCATGAACCGGGACTAAAGGGTCGGTACTAATGCCCTGACCCCTTTAGTCCCGATTCAATCCAGAACCGGGACAGAAGGGCCTCCACGTGGCCTGTCCCCTGAGCCCAGGCAGGAGGGTCTTTGGTCCCGGTTGGTGGCACCAACTGGGACCAATAGGCATCCACGCGTCAGCGTTTATGTGGCTGTGGTTTTTGTTTTTTTTGAAAGGGGGGGGGGGGTTTGGGGGGTTAATTTAGGTGTTTCATATATTGTGCTATAGCTAGCTAATTAATAGAGAGAAGTGTCATCTCTTTTGTCCGTGCTTGGTCGACGCTACGTACCATACATACATACGTATAGAGAGGACTAGCTAGACACGCTAGCTAGCTAGTAAGCAAACAGAAGATCGTCATGAACATATATGCATACAGAGAGAAGTGATATCGACCACCTCTCCTTCTCTGAGAGATTGGTCGAACAAACAAGTTCTCGTATATCTATCCGACACTACCGGCTACATATATACAATAATTATCTTTTACAAATATATAATCTCCTAAAATACGGACGCGTGGTCCACATAGTATTCTCCGTCTTCAGCGATCACGTGGTCAAGAAAGAATGCCGCCAATTCCTCTTGAATTGCTCGCATGCGATCTGGTGCTAGGAGTTCATCCCGCATCCGAAACATCTAATTTTAAGAAAGGGGTCAATACACACACACACACACACACACACACACACACACACACACACATATATATATATATATATATATGAATGAATGAAACTCAACACAAATGATGGTAATAAAATAAAATTGTGAATATTGTTATTTACGCACTTTATATTGTTTGTCGGAGTAGCCCCGCTCACAGGTCGTGTGGCGGATGGACTCGCAAATGTAGTATCCACAGAAATCATTCCCTTGTTCCTGCCACAACCACTTTACAAGAAATAAAGGTCAATCAAACTGATAATTAGCAAGCATGCTAAATGGTATTGATGAAACTAGCGCTTGAATCACTAGAAGATGCCTGGAATATGCTACTATATAGTACTTACTTTCGGGTGCCTAAATTGCAGCTTCTTCGGTAGTCCCGGAGCTTTTTTGGTGAATTTTCTCCAAGCCCTGCCATACAAAGAAAACAATTACTTGATATCAGAAATGAACAAAGTTGCTGATATGGTGGATAATGATCGATTTAACTTACTTCTCGAGCATTTCAGTCATGTCCGCATACTCCTTGGGATCTTTTCGCTTGGAGTCTAAGACAGTTACTACTCCCTTCTCAAGCTTAATCTCTAGGAGAATATAGTGGTAGCTGCGCACACATGCATAACTCATCAATATTACATTACTATAACCTGGACTAATAAGGAAACCGAATATGCCACAAGACAGTAACACTCACTTGAAGTTGTAAGGAAAGAGTATTATATCTTTGTGTTCATTTATTTCCAACGATCGTAGCAAGTTGGCCTCGGTTTCTTGGGCACGATATTGAACCTCAGTTGCATCTATGAGATACGTGTTAATGAACCCAATATCTCCCACTTGTCTTTTCTTCAATTCGGCGATCTTCAATCTGCATAATATAGTGAGGATAATTATAAATACATGCAATGAAAGGGCTGAGTTATATAGAGAGACTTAATGACGGAAGTAGTACTACTTACAGACAGTAGGAGGTGACCGTTGCTTTATCGATGGCCAATTGATTGAAAAACTGATAGAACTCCTCAAATGGAATAGGCAACAGTTCAATTCCAAGGAGGTCATGCTCCTTTTTAACTCTCACATACAAAGTATTCCTCCCCTCAGACTCTTTGCAGGTTTTCATGTACCAATCATGCAATCTTCGCATCATCGTTGATAGAGAACTTTCATCTTTGACGAGAGGCTTCCCGTACTCGTATCTTTGTATCTGCACCTCCAAGATATCATAATGTACATCGTCGGGCAGGTAATTTGCAGGATTGCCATAACCGGGCACCATCCTCGGATCGACGATGTCGCTAGCAGGCACCTTGAGCGGGGGGCACGATTGCTTCGCTTGTTCGCCGAGCTGGGCAATTTGTTTCCCAGCTCGTCGTTCTTTCATCCTTTGATCACTTTTAGTACTTCCCGACCTCTCCGCTTCGGCAAATGCCTTTCCAATAATGCGCTCATAGTTGCCTTTCGGCGGAGACTTGGGTGGTTTTGTCAGGGCAGCCAGAGTGCACTTCCCTTTTACCCGGATCTACCTTCTCCTCCGGAGGTGGATGTCTCTTTGCTTTCAACCCTTGAAACCAGTCATCCACTTCGGTCTGCGCGATCTTCGCGTTTTCCTCCTCGCTCCTCTCGTACGGTAACTTCTCTGGAGTCTTCAGAGAAGGACCGAATCTGTATCTCCTCCCGCCTTTGGCTGTACTGCTAGACGCCGGCAGAGTAGACGGAGCGGATGTCTTCTTTCCTTGCTTACGAGGTGGAGGAGAAGGACTGCGACGCGCCGTAGAAGCCGGAGCGGCGGCGGGTCTCTTCCGCCCTTGCTGACGAGGCGGAGAAGGAGGAGGCTGGCTGCTAGGGCGCGCCGGCGCAGGCGGAGAAGGAGGCGGAGTGCCGCCACGCGCCGGAGAAGGAGCGGGCCGAGTGCCCTGATCGTCACTCGCCGGTGGAGGAGGCGGAGTGCCCTGACTCGCCGGAGGAGGAGGAGGAGGCGGAGGCGTCCAGTTCGGAAGGTTGATGAGATCCTTCCGCCATAGGCATGGAGTCTTCAGAGCAGAACCCAGCCGATACTCCCCTTCACCGGTAGGGTGGTCAAGCCGGAGGTCCTCAAATCCCTCCGTTATTTCATCGACCATCACCTTAGCATATCCTTCTGGAATCGGCCGGCAGTGAAAAGTTGAGTCGGGTTTAGTAGGATAAACAGAGCCAACAGCCGCCTTGACCTTCAAATTGCTCCATTGCGCCATAAGGTGGCAATTTTCAGCATCCGTGATAGCATCCACGGGATAGCTGGCAGGAGCCGTCAAGGCATGCTCTGGCTGAAGCAGCTCGGTGGAAGCCACGCTGCTTTTCCGTTGAGATGGCGGGGTAGCTTCGAGGGAAGCTTCGGCAGGTCGTTTGCTGCGATCTGCTTCTCGTTCCTCTAGCCCCATTACCCTTTCGTGCAGCGACTGCAGTTGGCTCTGCTCCAGTTTCTTCCTCCTCTCGTGGGTTTTGTAACCCCCTGCGTCCGGAAATCCAACCTTCCACGAAACGGAGCCTGGCGTGCCTCGTGTCCGTCCAGGGTGCTCAGGATTGCCGAGGGCCATTGTGAGCTCGTCCTTCTCCCTGTCTGGAACGAACGTCCCTTGCTGCGCTGCTTCGATATATTGCTGAAGCTTCTTGACTGGTATGTCCAATTGTTCCTCCGTCCAAATGCACTTCCCTGTTATAGGGTCCAAGGATCCGCCGGCCCCAAAGAACCAAGTCCGGCAACGTTCTGGCCAGTTCATTGTCTCTGGTTCGATCCCTTTATCAAGCAGATCATTCTCAGCCTTGGTCCACTTAGGCCGGGCTCCGAGGTAGCCACCTGACCCCGTGCGATAGTGAAGCTTCTTCTTCTCAGCATTTCTCTTGTTTGTCGCCGACATTTTTTTACTCTTTTCCGATGTCTTGTGGGCCACAAATGCGGGCCAGTCATCTCTGATCTTCTCATATTTGCCAATGAATTCTGGTGTCTCATTTTTTTCGACATACCTATTGAGGTCTTTCTTCCAATTCCTGAATAGGTCTGCCATCTTCCTCAGAGCAAAAGACTTGATTAATGGCTCTATAACTGGCTTCTCCGGATCATCCTCCGGCGGTAGGGTGAAATTTGACTTCAGCTCAGTCCAAAGATTCTCTTTCTGCATCTCATTGACATAAGACACCTCAGGGTCTTCGTTCTTAGGCTTATACCATTGCTGGATGCTGATCGGGATCTTGTCCCTAACCAGAACCCCACACTGAGCAACAAATGCCTTCTTTGTCCGGTAGGGTTCAATCGGTTGGCCGTCGCGCGCGATTTGTATGATCTCAAACTTTTCATCCGAGCTCAACTTTTTCTTCGGGCCTCGTCTCTTTACCGAAGTTGTGCTCGATCCGGAGGGCTAGAAAAAAGAACAAAGACGAGAGTTAATTAATATGTGTACATACCAAAACAATGAATGCATCAATTAGCTAGTCAGCACAGGCTTAACTAATATATATACCTGGCCGGACTCGGTTTGGTGATCACCGGAGCCGTCCTCACGGTCTACTTCTTCACCCTCTCCTTCTTGCACCGGCATTGGGTCATCGGAGCCATGTAAATCAATGAGGAGAGGGCCAGCTGCTTCTTCACCCTCTCCTTCCAGACCATCGTTGTCGTTGAGAAACATCGAGGAGAGGGCATCACTTCCTTCTGCGATTATGTCCCTCAACAACGCTTCTTGTGCTTCGTCTCGGGGGGTGTCCATAGTTTCTACAAATATTTACAACATGGCAATTATTATTCAAACATGACAGATATGGATATATTAGTGGCAAACGTAGAACTAGCTAGCTAATCACAATAAGGAATCATATTAGTGGCCTCGACGCTGCTTCTCTAGGGTTTGGGGTGGCCTCGACAACGCTTCAAGGGTTAGGGGGTGGCCTCGAGAACGCTTCAAGCTAGGAGGGGGTAATATCGACCCCCCCCACGTGTTGAAGCTATCGGGAGGGGGTCGGCGTTGAACAGTACATCTATGTCCCACAAGTGACGTGGGCATCGAGTGGGCATCGACGCCCACAAGCTATTGGATTTCTTCAATACTTTGACACTATAGGAACCCTCGACCCTGAAACCTTCGACCCTTGACCCCTTAACGACCCTCGACCCTCTACCCTAGTTCCCGACCCTCGACCCCTCGGCGATCCTCGACACCCTCGTTATATCGACAACGACGCAACATACATATACATGGGAAAATAATGTTATCGGGGAGGGGGTATCGGTACCCCCCCCCTCGTGTCAAAGTTTCTTCTTTCTCCTCTATTCCTTTCTTTCTTCTTCTCCTCTTCTTTTCTTCTTATCCCTCGAGAAAGGAAAATAAGGAAAAGGAAGAAAAGAGGAAGAAGGAAGAAGGAAGAAGAAGAAGAAAAAAAAGAGAAGAAAAAAAAGAGGAGAAGAAGAAAAGAATAGAGGAGAAGAAGAAAAAATAGAAAAAAATTCTATTTTTTCTTCTTCTCCTCTATTCTTTTCTTCTTCTCCTCTTCTTTTTCTTCTTTTTTCTTCTTCTTATTTATTTCTCCTCTTCTTCCTATCCCCTCTTCTTCTCCTTTCTTCCTCTTCTTTTTTCCTTTTTCCTCTCATTCTTTTTCTTCTTCTTGTATTGCTTGTTTTTTTAAATAATGTTCAAATAAAAATCTATGAACATAAAACATATATACACACAGAGAACATATATACATTTTTATAAAAATGCAAAAAACAATTTTTTTTTAAAAAAAGACATATAAACAGATATACATACATACATTTTTCTTTGCATATGCTTTGCATATAAACATACATACATATGAACATACATACATACATATAAACATAACATACATACACAAAAAATTCTAAAAATCTGCCTAAAAAAATCTAAAAATCTGCCTAAAAAAATTATATGAAAAAAGCATACATCATCCATCCATCCATATAATGAACATATACATCATCCATCCATCCATATAATCAACATATGCATATGAAAAAAATTATATGAAAAAAAATTATATGAAGAGGATCGAGGGGACAGGGAGGAAAGGGGGTCGCCGGAGCCGGACCGAACGGGGAGGAGCGGCGGCGTCGAGGCAGGGGCGGCAGTGGGGGCGGGCGCCGGCGACGACGTCGACAATGGTGGGGGCGGGCCGGGGCGCAGGGGCGCGGCCGTGCGTGCTCGGGGACGGGGCAGGGGCACGAGGCGGCCGCCGGCGTGGGCTCGGGCGCGGGGCAGGGGCACGGGGAGACGGGGATGGCGGCCGGCGGCGGCGACGGCGATGAGGAGCGCGCGAGCGATTTGGGCAGCCTGGCGGCGGGGGCAACTGGCTAGGGAGGCGAGGGAGATGTGAAATTTTCACAAGTCCTGGTTATATAGCAAGGGCATTAGTCCCGGTTCGTGGAACCAACCGGGACTAATGCCCCCCTTTAGTCCCGGTTGGTGCCACCAACCGGGACCAAAGGCCAATTTTCAGCAGCCCAAAGGGCGGGAAGCGGCGGTCTTCGGTCCCGGTTGGTGGCACCAACCGGGACTAAAGGGGGGCATTAGTCCCGGTTGGTGCCACCAACCGGGACCAAAGGCCCCCTTTAGTCCCGGTTGGTGCCACCAACCGGGACCAAAGGCCTTGTGCTGCCCCGCGCCAAATGTTTAGTCCCACCTCGCTAGTTGAGAGGGAGCCGCACTAGTTTATAAGGTGCGGTGCGGCTCCCCTCTCGAGCTCCTCTCTAAAGCAGGCTTTCGGGCCTAACTCTGCCATCTGTGCCTGTGGGCCTACTGGGCCTTCCACGGGCCTGAATCCTGGCCCATAGGGTTTCTAGTCGTATTCAGGCCGTGGGGGCCCAGTAGGTGGCATTTTTTTTGTTTTTTTGTTTTATTTGTTGCTTTATTTAGTTTATTTTGGTTTTGGTTTATTTTTCTTTTGGTCTTTTGCTTTATTTTTTAATTATTTTTGCTTTTAGTTTTAGAAAAATTATAAACTTTCTGTTAGTGCCATTAGTTTTCAAATCTGAAAACTCTTTTTTTGTTTTCTTTGTTGCTTTATTTATTTTATTTTGTTTCTACTTACAACAAAATACTTATTGTTGCTATTTTTATTTTTTTTTCAGTTTTTTGTTCTGTTTTCTGCATTATTTAGTTTTTGTTGTTTTTTGCTTTATTTTTTAATTCTTTTTGCTTTTAGTTTTAGAAAAATTATAAACTTTCTGTTAGTGCCATTAGTTTTCAAATCTGAAAACTCTTTTTTTGTTTCCTTTGTTGCTTTATTTATTTTATTTTGTTTCTACTTACAACAAAATACTTATTGTTGCTATTTTTATTTTTTTTCAGTTTTTTGTTCTGTTTTCTGCATTATTTATTTTTTGTTGTTTTTTGCTTTATTTTTTAATTCTTTTTGCTTTTAGTTTTAGAAAAATTATAAACTTTCTGTTAGTGCCATTAGTTTTCAAATTTGGAAACTCTTTTTTTGTTTTCTTTGTTGCTTTATTTATAAACCGGTGTGAGCGCCCTTCGGTTGGCGAGGTTTTAAAATTCATAGTTTTCAAATGAACTCTGAAAAAGTTGGCATAGCATGTGCATGTACAAAACGGACAATGGTATCATACTCGTCTGTTACAAAGTTGGCATGTTATCATCATAATAGTTGCGGGAGAAAGTCTTCACTTTTTCTTCGCTTGTGTCGTTTGCTTATTGCGCCGTAACCATGGATAATCTTCATCGTTTATCAGGATGCTTGGGTCAGCCTTGACTTTGAAGGGGGGAATTTCATGAAACTTTTCATACTCTTCAGACATGTCTGTCTTGCCCTCCACTCCCAGGATGTCCCTTTTTCCTGAAAGAACTATGTGGCGCTTTGGCTCATTGTATGATGTATTCGCTTCCTTATCTTTTCTTTTCCTCGGTCTGGTAGACATGTCCTTCACATAGATAACCTGTGCCACATCATTGGCTAGGACGAACGGTTCGTCAGTGTACCCAAGATTTTTCAGATCCACTGTGGTCATTCCGTACTGTGGGTCTACCTGTACCCCGCCTCCTGACAGATTGACCCACTTGCACTTAAACAAAGGGACCTTAAAATCTACTCCGTAGTCAAGTTCCCATATGTCTGCTATGTAACCATAATATGTGTCATTTCCATTGTCGGTTGCTGCATCAAAGCGGACACCGCTGTTTTGGTTGGTGCTCTTTTCATCTTGGTCAATCGTGTAAAATGTATTCCCATTTATCTCGTATCCTTTCCAAATCATTACAGTCGAAGATGGTCCCCTGGACAACAAGTACAGCTCATCACAAACAGTGCTGTCACCTCTGAGACGTGTTTCCAACCAACTGCTGAAAGTCCTGATGTGTTCACATGTAATCCAGTCGTCGCACTGCTCCGGGTGTTTGGAGCGCAGACTGTTCTTGTGTTCATCGACATACGGGGTCACCAAGGTAGAGTTCTGTAGAACTGTGTAGTGTGCTTGAGACCAAGAATATCCGTCCCTGCATATTATTGAGTCCCTTCCAAGCGTGCCTTTTCCAGTCAGTCTCCCCTCATACCGCGATTTAGGGAGACCTATCTTCTTAAGGCCAGGAATGAAGTCAACACAAAACCCGATGACATCCTCTGTTTGATGGCCCATGGAGATGCTTCCTTCTGGCCTAGCGCGGTTACGAACATATTTCTTTAGGACTCCCATGAACCTCTCAAAGGGGTACATATTGTGTAGAAATACGGGCCCCAGAATGACAATCTCGTCGACTAGATGAACTAGGACGTGCGTCATGATATTGAAGAAGGATGGTGGGAACACCAGCTCGAAACTGACAAGACATTGCGCCACATCACTCCTTAGCGTTGGTACGATTTCTGGATCGATCACCTTCTGAGATATTGCATTGAGGAATGCACATAGCTTCACAATGGCTAGTCGGACGTTTTCCGGTAGAAGCCCCCTCAATGCAACCGGAAGCAGTTGCGTCATAATCACGTGGCAGTCATGAGACTTTAGGTTCTGGAACTTTTTCTCTGGCATATTTATTATTCCCTTTATATTCGACGAGAAGCCAGTCGGGACCTTCATACTGAGCAGGCATTGAAAGAATATTTCTTTCTCTTCTTTCGTAAGAGCGTAGCTGGCAGGACCTTCATACTGCTTCGGAGGCATGCCCTCTTTTTCGTGCAAGCGTTGCAGGTCCTCTCGTGCCTCAGGTGTATCTTTTGTCTTCCCATACACGCCCAAGAAGCCTAGCAGGTTCACGCAAAGGTTCTTCGTCACGTGCATCACGTCGATCGAAGAGCGGACCTCTAGGTATTTCCAGTAGGGTAGGTCCCAAAATATAGATTTCTTCTTCCACATGGGTGCGTGATTCTCAGCGTCATTCGGAACAGCTAGTCCGCCGGGACCCTTTCCAAAGATTACGTGTAAATCATTGACCATAGCAAGTACGTGATCACCGGTACGCATGGCGGGCTTCTTCCGGTGATCTGCCTCGCCTTTGAAATGCTTGCCTTTCTTTCGACATTGATGGTTGGTCGGAAGAAATCGACGATGGCCCAGGTACACATTCTTCCTGCAGCTTGCCAGGTATATACTATCGGTGTCAAGTAAACAGTGCGTGCATGCGTGGTATCCCTTGTTTGTCTGTCCTGAAAGGTTACTGAGAGCGGGCCAATCGTTGATGGTCACGAACAGCAACGCCTTTAGGTTAAATTCCTCCTGTTTGTGCTCATCCCACGTACGTACACCGTTTCCATTCCACAGCTGTAAAAGTTCTTCAACTAATGGCCTTAGGTACACATCAATGTCGTTGCCGGGTTGCTTAGGGCCTTGGATGAGAACTGGCATCATAATGAACTTCCGCTTCATGCACATCCAAGGAGGAAGGTTATACATACATAGAGTCACGGGCCAGGTGCTGTGATTGCTGCTCTGCTCCCCGAAAGGATTAATGCCATCCGCGCTTAAAGCAAACCATACGTTCCTTGGGTCCTTTGCAAACTCATCCCAGTACTTTCTCTCAATTTTTCTCCACTGCGACCCGTCAGCGGGTGCTCTCAACTTCCCGTCTTTCTTACGGTCCTCACTGTGCCATCGCATCAACTTGGCATGCTCTCCGTTTCTGAACAGACGTTTCAACCGTGGTATTATAGGAGCATACCACATCACCTTCGCAGGAACCCTCTTCCTGGGAGGCTCGCCGTCAACATCACCAGGGTCATCTCGTCTGATCTTATACCGCAATGCACCGCATACCGGGCATGCGTTCAGATCCTTGTAGGCACCGCGGTAGAGGATGCAGTCATTAGGGCATGCATGTATCTTCTCAACCTCCAATCCTAGAGGGCATACGACCTTCTTTGCTGCGTATGTACTGTCGGGCAATTCGTTATCCTTTGGAAGCTTCTTCTTCATTATTTTTAGTAGCTTCTCAAATCCTTTATCAGGCACAGCATTCTCTGCCTTCCACTGCAGCAATTCGAGTACGGTACCGAGCTTTGTGTTGCCATCTTCGCAATTGGGGTACAACCCCTTTTTGTGATCCTCTAACATGCGATCGAACTTCAGCTTCTCCTTTTGACTTTCGCATTGTGTCCTTGCATCGACAATGACCCGGCGGAGATCATCATCATCGGGCACATCGTCTGGTTCCTCTTGATCTTCAGCAGCTTCGCCCGTTGCAGCACCATCGTGCACATCGTCTGGTGCATCTTGATGTTCAGTAGCATCACCGTATTCAGGGGGCACATAGTTGTCATCGTACTCTTCTTCCTCGCCGTCTTCCATCATAACCCCTATTTCTCCGTGCCTCGTCCAAACATTATAGTGTGGCATGAAACCCTTGTAAAGCAGGTGGGTGTGAAGGATTTTCCGGTCAGAGTAAGACTTCGTATTCCCACATATAGGGCATGGACAACACATAAAACCATTCTGCTTGTTTGCCTCAGCCACTTCGAGAAAATCATGCACGCCCTTAATGTACTCGGAGGTGTGTCTGTCACCGTACATCCATTGCCGGTTCATCTGCGTGCATTATATATAATTAAGTGTGTCAAAAATCATTACAGAACATCATGAATAGATAATTAAGTGACCAAATTAATAGAAGTTCATCATCACATAAAAACCAAAGTAGATACATAGTTCTCATCTAACAACATAAAGCTCTGCAGAGCATCTAAATTAATTAAACCATACATTGAAACTATGTAAAACATTTCAATGCGAAAACAAATGCGATCATAATCGCAACCAAGGTAACAACTGATCCAACGGCATAATGATACCAAGCCTCGGTATGAATGGCATATTTTCTAATCTTTCTCATCTTCAAGCGCATTGCATCCATCTTGATCTTGTGATCATCGACGACATCCGCAACATGCAACTCCAATATCATCTTCTCCTCCTTAAGTTTTTTTATTTTTTCCTTCAAGAAATTGTTTTCTTCTTCAACTAAATTTAACCTCTCGACAATAGGGTCGGTTGGAATTTCCGGTTCAACAACCTCCTAGATAAATAAAATCTATGTCACGTTGGTCGGCATAATTTTCATAAACAATAAATGAACCAATAGTTATGAAAAGATAATATATACCACATCCGAATCATAGACAGGACGAGGGCCGACGGGGGCGGATACCAAAACCATCGGCGCACTATATAAGATGCAATAATAAAAGTAAGAAAATAATACAAGTATCTATCTAAACAAACAAGTAATAATATTTTTCCTTTCAGAAAGAAGATAAGAACAAGAGGCTCACCAGGGTGGTGCCGGCGATGATATCGGCGCGGGTGATCGACGGCGGTGAAGACGGGGACGGGGCGTGACGGACCGCTAAACCTAGATAAATATTGAGGAAAATGGAGCTTGACGGTCGAGCTTGGAGAGGAGAAACCTTAAGTAGTGTGGCTCGGGCATTCCATCGAACACCTTGTGTGCATAGGAGGTGAGCTAGAGCACCACCAAGCCCTCTCCCTCTCGGCCAGAAAAAACAGAGCAGTGTGCTCTGCTCTTGCGCGAGGGGCTATATATAGGCACCACTATTGATCCCGGTTGGTGGCATGAACCGGGACTAAAGGTAACCCTTTTGGTCCCGGTTCATGCCACCAACCGGGACCAATAGTGGTGGGCCAGGAGTCAGGACCATTGGTCCCGGTTCGTCCCACCAACCGGGACCAAAAGGTCCGGACGAACCGGGACCAATGGCCCACGTGGCCCGGCCGGCCCCCTGGGCTCATGAACCGGGGCGAATAGCTCCATTGGTCCCGGTTCTGGATTGAACCGGGACTAATGGGCTAAACTGGCCTGGACGAAAGCCCTGTTTTCTACTAGTGGCACTGGACGCGAGGACGAACCATGCCCATCGCATATGGCGACATGAGTGCGAGTTGCCAACCATACTAGCGACATGATGTTGGCACGGTTCACCAGATCAATCAATCATGTGCAGTTCACCGTCGATCAGCAGTGCTGTGTGTGTCGAAAAGAAGTGGCGATCTTCTTGTTAGCGAAAATGAATGAGTAGTTAATCGATTAGGTAGAGTTGGTCAGACAGAGATAGCTGGCTAGATGGGACCTGCATCTCTCTTTCCACCGTGGTTGACAACCATATTGATCTTTTTCCCCACGGAACAACCATATCGATTTGGATCTGCCAGTATAAAAGGCCAGTGATTTTGAAAGCCACGCCTCTAAACCTTGCAAAAAAGTCAATGAGCAAATATTTCAAGCAGCAAGGTCAACGATTTAACAAACACACCTACGGGAATCCGCCATTACAGAGGCGGTCGTGAGGTAGTCATTTCTGATTCGCAGTTTGCATAAGGATTTCTTAGCCGGTTTTGCGATTGGACAGATGACTAAATTTGCTTTCTCGTACAATCATTTTTTTTCTTTTTTACGTGTGTTTGTGGATGTTGTGTGTGTAGTTATAAACACAAATACTGTACAATATAGGTGTAGATTATATTTGAATACCAAAATTGCACTATCATATGCTTACTCTTGCATTTTATAAAAGTATAGTTTTCACGCAATTTCTTTTTTGAGTATTTTCTTCTTCACATGTATGTGTGGATGTTGGGTATGTGTGTGAAGGAATACACATAATTACTTACAATATGTGGGTAAATTATATTAGAGTGTCACAAGTGCACTATCATGTACTTACTCTTACATATTATAGAAACGTGTAAATTGTCTTCAAGTATTTGTCTTCATTTATTTTATTTTATTCATTTTATATTTTAATAATAATATTTATGTGACTAGTTTATTTTTTCAGAAAATTATTTTTAAATCTTATTTTATTTTAATTTTAAATAGGGGTGCAGAAGAAGGTTGGAGGACAAAGAAATCAGCTGGGCTTTTGGATCTTGATGGGACGGTGGCGAGTGATTTGACTTAACGGAAAAACAGACCCTGTTTAATAGTCGCCCTCTTCTTAGCTACTAAAAATAGAATCTCAGTTTTTTCCTCTCCCGGTTTTCTTTTCTTCACTGTCTTTTTTTTTGCGGGGATCTCTTCATGCAATTTTGTAGATTCTTGCATGAGATCAAGCACTAGAAACTCACGAGGAACGACCAGCATATTTGAAGGCTAAGTTTATGAACTATACTCTCTTTATTCCATAATAATTGAAGGTTTGGATTTGTCCAAAGTCAAACTTGTTTAAGTTTGATCATAATCCAAAATATCAAATATACATACTAGACAATTATATTTTATAAAGAATCTCATAAGATTAATTTTATACTCCAGATTTTAATATTTTTTATATATACTTAGTCAAAGCTAAACAAGTTTCCTTTAGGACAAACATAGAGCTTTAATAATATTGAAACGGAGGGAGTAAACATGACACTTGAATAGTTTTGCCTATTTCTGCAAAATGTCGAACGTCCGAGTCTCAATGGGATAAGCCCCTTGTTAATTTCTTAGGTCATCTTTGGCGCAGGAATGAAAAACACATAAATAGTAAAAAAATGTACAATAATCCAACTACAATACAATGGACATTGAGAGTATAAAAAGGTTAAATAGTCGCCTGGATGAGAGTATCTTCATCTTACTTTTTTTTTGTCGGTGGGGGAGGGGAGAGAAAAGAAAAATCTTTGATCCTACTTGAAGAGCGAGTGTAAAAAAGGGGGTTGAAGTGTGGACTAGGCGTCTGCACACTTGCACGTAAAGCAGACCTGCGATGGAAAGAACCAACAAAAAAAAAAAGAGGACGAAGCCAACATGACGAGTAGTAGATGCCATGCGTACAAACACGGGCAGCTTGACTCCACACTCCACTCGGAATGGAATCAAGGTGACGGACGCACGCCATGCCACACCGACTAGCGAGACTATGCCATGCATGCCGCTTGCCGATCACACTGGTCCTAGTAGCTGCCAAGGGTACCCGAGATTGTTGGGGTAGGCCGGCCGCGAAACTCGACGGGAATCTAGCGGTGGCGACAGCGACGGACGGGCTCGCCCGCGGTGATCCGAATCGATGGAGGCGGCCAGCCGCACAATATTATTAGGTCAGGCATCGGCGTCCTATTGACATGGATAGGCGCTCGAACCGTCGAGTGAAAGGAAACCACATCGCCGTCCGGCGCGCATTAACAGGGGATGGACAGAGACATAGACGTCCAGGGGTGTCGGACGACGACGAACCTCGCCGCTGCAGCTGTGTACAGTATGAACAGTTCGCCTGGTTCCATTTCACCGGTTGTCGTACTCGTTGTCAGGGAGACATGTATGATGGGTACCGGTGCGTGCCCGTGGGATAGATTGCGTGCTAAAACGGGGAGGAAGACGATGCCCACCAACAGCGATGTTTTTTCTTGCCCGCCGTACGCACTTGAACGGGACCTTGTAGTATTTCAACAAATTTTCTCCGCAAAAAAAAAACAAAAACAAATTTTCTCCGCAGTTGCAACTGCGGGTTTGGTTCTTCTTGAAAAAGGAAGATTCGGTACTGGTCGGTCCCTGCGTCGATAAATGATATTGGAGGATTTTTTTTTTCGAAGGCCAATTCTATCTACTATAAAAAAGGGCCAACTCTAACCGAAAATAGAAATTACAGTTAGGTCCTTCGAAAAGCCAACACAATCTTAGGGTCATCTTGCACATGCCGGCGGTGCGCCATGAGCCACCCTCGGTCCAACGACAGAAACTCCGTATCACCGTCGGAGCCAACAGACATTGAATCTGTGGTTGGGAAGTTGATAGAACACATCGGTGAACATCATTTAAAAGTCGGGTCACCGCCTCGAAAAAAAACGAGAAGGGCTGGACTTGACTAAGATGATCATCACCTATGTGAACATGGACATGGTGTGACACCGCCACCACCTCAACATCACGACTAAGAGGCACAACGCGTCCACCCAGATTTGAAAGAGTTCAGACGACACATACACTAAATCTCCGATCCTACGCCAACAGGACAGAGAGAGACACCATGTCAGAGGAAGATCCATAGTAATCTTATTCGTTGCCAACATTGCTAGTGCCAACGCCGAAGACATGGACAACCAAAAATTTAAATGGGCAAACCATGACTATCGGACATAAATGGAACAAGGTCCCGAGGTTTCCCTCCCACCTGTCGCCACTCTACCAGCCGATAAAGATGAGGGAACCCTAGTGACACCGGTTGCCGAGCACCCTATCTTCTCCTATCTTCAAATGGATTTATGTAGAAGAGCTCTTTGTGTTATCTGATTGGGTCTGTCATGCCCAGTGACGGAGCCAGGGGTGCGAGGAAGCCATGGCCGCGCCTAGATTGTTTTTATACACACCATTCAGCTCTACGTGTGAAAGAACAAACAATTTGTATTTGTTCCCCTCTAAGATTTAGTAACTTGTGTTTACCCCTTCCTCATATCTACTCATTCATTGCTTCATCCCTGGTCATGTCGGTTCCGGTGACGTGGATGCATCGGCGGCTCGTTCTGACGGCAATAGTGACCCTTCGTTGGTTTAGAGATCTCGGTGTAATTTTTCTGATTCCCAGGGTATTTTGCATTTGTAGTGCACTTTTACAATAGATTCATGTCCTTCTTGCAACATAAAAATTCTGGGACGAGTCTACCTAGCGGCCGGCTGCTCCCTGGCCTGCGCGAGCGGCCGACCTAAAACAGAATTTTTTTATCCCTGAATTCTTATTAGCGCACTATTTAGGGATTGCCAGCGTCCGTTCTGTGTAGACATGCATGTGTGTAGTTTTTGTCCACTAGCGCATGTCTCTTTTGGCATTTAATGCATTCACACCGGTCACATTAGTTGAAAAAACAGATCATATATGCATTCGTTTCGGTTTTCAAATTTTGAAAAAGCCATATCTTCTAAACCGCGTGTCGGAATTCAGATCCGTCTTCACCATTGGATTCGTCGCGGCGAGATTTTTAAAACTAGATCCCGCATGGATATGTTTCAATGAAATTTTTTTGATGCTAACTTTGATGCTATATGGTGCAACTTCAGTACTGCATTGTGCAACTTTAGTATTATATAGTGCAACTTTTTTCAAAACCAGTTTTTGGAGCTGCATGATCTAACTTCATATGAGGTTGCAACCTAACAACCACGACAACTTGATGTGCAACTAGTCTACTGCTCCGATCAATTATCTAGTAGTCTATGTGCAACCATTGTCCCTACTCGTGGATGTGTAGTTTTTTTTAGTTAACACACCCTGCCCCATCTCCCCTACCAACGATATGTGTAACTTAGTCAGTTGTTAGAGCCAACTGCCTATTACTTGATGTGCAACTCCTTCCCCTCCCTACTTGTGGATATGCAATTTCAGTTGGCGGGGGCAACAAATAGAGTTGCACAAAGTCTACTAAGCAGTTGGCCGGAGCAACATATGAAGTTGCACATCTCACAGGCAGGGGCAGTTGGATGGTGAAAAATTCATATTCATGATGGTGAAAATTCCACATTTGGAAACTAATAGCGCGTTGTTATTTAATCATCCATATGGCATTACTTCTCACCAGACGGCCGCATTTGCTGGTTCCTCAGTGCATGCATCTGCATCTAGTATTGTGTACGCTCTTAATTTAGACTTTTTGATTTTTTTTAAATGTCATATCTTTCAAACCGCTCGTCGGAATTCAGATCCGTCTTCACCGTTGGATTCTTTGCGACGAGATCTTGGAGACTAGATCCCGCATGGGTATGTTTCGACGAATTTTTTTTGTGCAATTTTGTCCCTGTTTTGTGCAACTGACTAGTCGTCGATGTGCAACTACCTGACAGGGATGTGCAACTTTTCTCGTACACCGTAGACGTGCCTTTTCCTCTATGGTACCTCCACCCACAAACTACCTCCTTCCAGTGAGATGTGCAACTTTGTTTGTTTCCCAGGCCATGCAGTTTTCACTAGTGGCTACACCCCATACTACTCTCTAACAGTGAAGTCTGCAATTTCGTCTGCTGCCTCGGTGCCCTGGCCAACTGCCTGGTAGTCGCCGCGCGTGTGCAGCCCCCACAACCGTGTTTGAGGGACTATCCTATAAGCATGTCTCAACTCCACGGCCACGCATGTGCGACTATGCATACAAGAGTGTGCAACTCCGTGGTAGGACATGGGCACCTCCCAAAGCAATTCATGTGCGACTATGAAGACGAGATTGTGCAACTGTTTGGCCATGCATGTGCGACTATGCCGACGAGAGTGTGCAACTCCATGGCCGGGCATGAGCACCTCCCACAAAAACTCAAGTACGACTATGCGGACGAGGTTGTGCAACTCCATGGCCATGTATGTGCGACTGTGCCGACAAGAGTGTGCAACTCCGCGACCATGCGTGAGCACCTCCCCGGGAAATTCATGTGCGACTATCCGGACGAGATTGTGCAACTCTATGGACATGCATGTGCGACTATGCCGATGAGAGTGTGCAACTCCGCGGCCGGGCATGAGCACCTCCCACAACAACTCATGTGCGACTATGTGGACAAGATTGTGCAACTTTGTGGCCATGCATATGCGACTGTGCCGACGAGAGTATGCAACTCGGCGGCCATGCATGAGCACCTCCCACAATAATTCATGTGCGACTATGCGGACGAGATTGTGCAACTCTATGTCCATGCATGTGCAACTGCGTCGACGAGAGTGTGCAACTCCGCGGCCGGACGTGAGCACCTCTCACGATAATTCATGTGCGACTATGCGGACGAGATTGTGCAACTCTGTGTCCATGCGTGTGCGACTATGCCGGCGAGAGTGTGCAACTCCGCGGCCGGGCGTGAGAATCTCCCAGGATGATTCATGTGCGACAATGCAGACCAGATTGTGCAACTTTGTTGCCATGCATGTGCGACTCCGCCGATGAAAGTGTGCAACTTCACGGCGGGGTGTGAGAACCTCCCACGACAATTCATATGTGACTATGCGGATCAGATTGTGCAACTCTGCGGCCATGCATGTGCCAACTAGGACTACTATGTGTGCAACTACAACTACCGTGGATGCCAACAAAAAATAGTAAACAATAGATCAACTTACAAAGAGGCATTTAGTCAACTTAGCATTGTCTGGTTGTCCAACTGTAAATTTGTATCTAACTGGGGTTAATAATCCGTGAGAATGAAAATGTTGTTAGTATTTCAGTACTAGTAGTACTATTGGGGTAAGGTAGGAGACTGATTAGATGACTGAATGAAAACTGAAGTTGAATGAGGTGTGTAGTACCTTGTGTAATGCGGGGCCCGAGACTATGTACCTTAGGTTAATAGTCGTATCCAACTGACAACTACTATACGTGCAACTATAATTACTATGACTCCCAAATATGACTTGCAAAAATAGGTTAATTTAGGCGAAAATATTTCTAGCCAACTTAGTATCACTGTGTTATGCAATTTTTTAATTGTCGTGTCCAACTTGGACAACTACCATGGCCAAGTTAGTACAGTTTTTCTGAAACTGAAACTCAAACTGAAACTAAAATTCTCGCAAAAGACAGACCATACTTATCATTCTTAGGAAAACTCAGCAACGGGGAAAGATTACTTCTTGACATACATATGACGTATTTGGCTGATTCCACTAGCATACAAACAGAGAAAACGACTCATCGATTTTCGTACATCCATGTACAGGGAGGCAACAGTTTCATACAACCCCATATCTGAACTTCTGCCTTTCTCCGTAGGATCCATCAGAATCTATATGCAACACTGTGCTCATGTGCTAATCTTTCAATGTTAATGATTAGGCACATATATGGTGCAGTGAATGAAGTGGAACAGCTCACAGATCATCGAGTAGTCATTAGCACATCTTATTACACACTAGCGAGGCTGCTGGATGGTGCGGGAGCGGTGATACATGGATGGTGCGGGAATTGAACCTGCCGCCGCGGCCGGGGACCGTAGCAGGCACCGTCTCTGCTTACCTCGAGACCTCCGGTGGTGAGGCGATGTGCGTCCACCACCACTTCTCGATCCCCCACGGCGCCACCTCCGCTTTGGTCTTCCTGATGGCTGGGGCGCGTGAAGCTCGATCCATGGCATGGCATCGAGGGCGCGGAGCGAGAAAAAGGCAGAAGGATTCCTATCATCTCCTGGTGGATCTGGCCGCCACCTGACCGACCTGGATGCCCGACCTACCTCTCCTCTTCTCTTGTATTCTCTTGTGATGGGGGGAGACGAGATCGCCGGTTGTGGCGACTATGGGACGTGGTTGGCGGCGGCGGCGGCGATGCGGGAGGGAGGGGAAGGAGGAATGAATCGGGCCTTCGATGGGTGGGCAGGGTCGCCTAGCGCGGTCGCCCGGGGCGACGAAATAGTCTCCCCGACAAAATAGCACCTGACTCTCGTGGGCCGCAGGATTCGCAGGAAACGAACGGTCGATGCGCGGCCGCTCAGTTCGACAGACTAGTGCGCGCGCACTATTTAGAATTTAGGAAAATTCTGTGCACTAGATTCATATAATTCTGAACTTAAGTTTGTGCTCCTCATTTTAGCTCCCGAGAGAACTGGATTTTTCTTCTTGTATAAAGTTGCTCAAACATGCACAAATTTAACTTTAAACAACTAACACACCTTACAATTTGAAACATGATACTTCCCATCATGAGTCCTAGCAAAAAACGAGAAACTAGACATAGTACAAATATTTACCAAGCATTAATTTGGTCCGGGAGATTGCCCTCGTGGTGTAAGCAGCGGCCGGTGGTGGGTCGATGTGTTCCCGTTGGAAGCTCGTTGGTCGGGTGCGGAGCATCACCGCACCGACTTCTCCCGTCCCGACTCAAGCTAGCCTGCCATGCACGGTGAGCTCGACGCGGGCCTAGTTACGCGTTAACGCGTGTATTCTATCTATATCGTGCCAGTTTGTCGATCGCCCGGTGACCTCGGTCGAAAGCTTGCCGGCGAAGCCAAGTGCGGCGATCGCCGACCGCCGACGACGTGGAACGAGAAGAAGATGCACACGTACGTGCTGGTTTTCTCGTTTCAAGTTTTCAACTCCTCCCTCGCTCCTTTCGAGGAGTATGCATGCCACATGCGGGTAGCTAGAAGAATGCGTGCGTCTCCGCCGACGGCTCAAAAGAAAGAAAGAATCTGCTCGTAACACACTCCATGTGTGCGCTGTGTTGGCGCCAATGACCGCTGTCCCGTTCGCGGTGGGCGGCACGAGCGTGAGTTGCGATCCAGACCATGCCGCATCATGGTTCACCAAAATTTGTGCGTGCCATATATGCTCGTCTCTTTCGGGCACCAGCGCAGGTCGAAAAGCGACGTCATTTTTATTTTTCAAAATACATTTTGCGAACAAGAAAAGAAAAGAGATGGAGATAGCTTCGCCGCGGGACTGAAGAGGTCGTGCCAAAATTTCCCAAAAGTAAAGAATTCCACCAACTTGTGCAAAAGTAAGTCGTGCCAAAATTTCTGAATCCAAATCGAGGGACTGCAGAGCCCGAGTGATGACTGGTCATGCATGACAGAACCAACGATGCTCGGGCACATGGAGCACAATTTCTGGTCAAAATAATAAGGATAGAAACAGCGAGTAGATGGAGCATATATCATGCGTATGCCGACGACTAGCTGGACGGACTCTATACTCCACTGGGGAATCAAGACTCGAGAGCACTAGTAGCCAGCCGCGCAATAGACGGATTATGAAGGGAGAAGGCGGCAATGAAACCCGCGAAATGTGATGCAACCGGAGCAGTGAAGAAAACGACGCCGGTCTTGGATCTAGTCAGACTCCGATGGTGTGCGAACATCATTGGCACTATGCTAGGTCGTCTTGCATTGCCGTCCTACAGACAGTGACGTGTGTAGTAGTATTACAGACGTCCAGTGATCCTAAGGGGCTAAGGGCTATCATATTCATATGCATTCGCGTATTAACCGTCGTATTCGTCGTTACCTCCATGACAGGTACACGGAGATAGATCGCATTGTTACACGCGGAGGAAGACCAAGACTACCAGAAACAGCGATGTCCTAATGTGAAGTGCAGTGACGCATGCACTTGGCATTTCATGTTGTTTTTTTACAGGTGCAGGTTTCCTGGTGTGTTCAGAGAAATAGTGCGTGCATGCAGACGACGGAGTCGACGTCCGAACCGCCACCTCGCCACAGTGTGTCGATGTAATGCGGCGACCTCCTTCCTCCATCCTCATCCCCATCACTCACGCGCCACGGCCGTACCGCCGGTCTCTGTGGCCAGCGTCGGTAGTGGCTGGCTGGTCGCGACTCCCGGCCCCGGCCGCGCCTGCTCCATCCGTCCGTTGCGTGCACGGCTATCCCCGCGCTGTTTTGTAGGGCAAGCACGCCCCACGATGGCGACCCGTGTACTGGACCACGCCCGTGCATCACCTTCTTCCCCACGGCACCGGTAGCGGTAGGGACACCTGTACGGGAGCTGCTTGCATTGCGCTCCAAACATCTGCCCACCCGTGCCCTGCCGTCGGGAGCGGGTCTCCTGGTGGCCGCTGTCCCGTCGCGTCCCGGCGGCCGAATATGCCGGATCCATCAGGGTGAAAATGCCTCGAACCAACCGATCAACTCGTCGTGAATGGCGCCGGCGGACGCGCCCGCGCGTCCAACCGGTGCAACTTTGCGTGGTGCAGCGAGATTCACTCCGAGCGACGTGCGCGACGGAAAGTCCGATCCTGACTGATGTGAAACAAAGCCGCCATGGTTTGGCTACGACGGTGACGGTTTTGGCATCGGGATCACATTCTACCCACCCGGGGCCCGCCCGCCTGGCTTTGCTGAATCCTCCTGAGCCGGCCTGGCGTCTCCGATTGCTCCGGGGAGTCAGCCACGTCGTCGTTGTCGCCGTTAATTGCTTGACGAAATCGCGCCTCTATTTCGGTCTTCGGCGCACGAAATTGCTTAGAACAAATCGCGCCCTCGGGACAGACGGGACGTGAGTGGACGATATCCTCTCACAGCCTCACCTACGACACGAAATCTTCGCGCGATGGCACCACGGAGCACCCAGAATTCGACAGCTCGATTGCACCGGAAGAAATATCGAATCACCAACCATCGCGTGCCGGAAATCCGAGGATAGCTCGGCACCGCCGGTATATTCCCATCCACATACATGTAGTAGTATCACGAAAGTAGGACACTACGACCACGGGGTGTAGGCATGCGTTTGCCACTTCCATCAACAGGTCATTTCCGGTGCCCCAGGGGCTGGACCTCTACCGTGTCGTGCCAGGCCGGTTGCCTTGCGTGACTGGCTCTGCGTCTGAGGAGCGTTCTTCATCGACTCCGTCTCCGCCGCCACCACCACCGCGTACTGCTATTCTGTGTCCTCGTACGTGCAACTTGAGTGGTATTGTTCGGCCAAAGGAGCGGACTGATGGCACGGTTGCGTGGATTGCAGCCTGTATGTCACAGACAGATGATGACCCCACTGCTGAGGCTTGACATTTTCAGCGGCTCTTCGGATTCCTCACCGGTGGAGTGCCATGGAGCAGGAGTTTCAGGTACTACAGAGGAATGATGTTTGGCGCTTGCTTCCTTCTGTATCTGGTGTCAATATCATTGACTCCAAGTGGGTGTTTAAGGTAAAGAAGCATGCTGATGGTTCTATTGAGCGATACAATGCACGGTTGGTGGCCAAAGGGTTTAAACAACGGTATGGTCTTGATTACGAGGAAATTTTCAGTCCAGTTGTCAAACCTACCACCATTCATTTGCTTCTGTCCTTGGTTGTTGTCAAAGGGTGGTCTCTGCGTCAGCTTGATGTTCAGAATGCTTTTCTCCATGGGGTATTGGAGGAAGAGGTTTACATGTGCCAACCTCCAGATGTTTGTTGATCCTGCTCGTCCACATCATTTGTGTCGTCTTGTTAAGGCACTTTATGGACTTAAACAGGCTCCTCGTGCATGGCATGCCCGACTTGGCTCGGTTCTTCGATGTGCTGGTATGTTGCAGTGCAAGCATGATACCACCCCTATGTCTGCGACTGATCGGTTATCAGCCTTGGATGGTGCCTTACTTTCTTCAGATGATGCTACAGAGTACCGCATTTTCTTGGTGGCTTGCAGTACTTGACTATCACACGGTCAGACATCTCCTATGTGCTTAACCGTGTGTGCCAGTATCTTCATGCTCCTTGGGTTTCACACTGGTCAACTGTGAAGCGTATACCGCGTTATCTCTCTCGTACTGTTTCGTATGGCTTGCATCTTCGGTCTACCTCCTCGAGTGCTCTCTCGGCATTCTCTGATGCTGACTGGGCTGGGAGCCTGGATGACCGGTGATCAATAGGGGGCTATGTTGTATTCTATGGTCCCAACTTGATCGCCTAGAGTGCGCGCAAGCAGGCCACAGTATCTCGGAGGAGCACTGAAGCAGAGTATAAGGCACTTGCCAATGCCACCGCTGAGCTCATTTGGGTACAATCTCTGTTGAGAGAGTTGGGAGCCTCTTCAAAGCAGCCACCGGTGAGGGAGTCCTGGATAAGAGGGTATCCGGACAGCCGGACTATATACTTTGGCCGGACTGTTGGACTATGAAGATACAAGACAGAAGACTTCGTCCCGTGTCCGGATGGGACTCTCCTTGGCGTGGAAGGCAAGCTTGGCGATTCGGATGTAGATCTCCTCCCCTGTAAACCGACTCTGTGTAACCCTAGCCCCCTCCGGTGTCTATATAAACCGGAGGGTTTAGTCCGTAGGACACAACAACTACAATCATACCATAGGCTAGCTTCTAGGGTTTAGCCTCTCTGATCTCGTGGTAGATCAACTCTTGTAATAATCATATCATCAAGATCAATCAAGCAGGAAGTAGGGTTTTACCTCCATCGAGAGGGCCCGAACCTGGGTAAACATCGTGTCCCCTGCCTCCTGTTACCATTAGTCTTAGACGCATAGTTCGGGACCCCCTACCCGAGATCCGCCGGTTTTGACACCGACATTGGTGCTTTCACTGATAGTTCCTCTGTGTCATCGCTGCAAGGCTAGATGGCTTCTCCAACCTTCAACCACGCTGCCCTGGGTGAGACTTTTCTCCGCGGACAAATCTTCGTGTTCGGCGGCTTCGCACTGCGGGCCAACTCGCTTGGCCATCTGGAGCAGATCGATAGCTATGCCCCTGGCCATCAGGTCAGGTTTGGAAACCTAAACTACACCGCCTACATCCGCGGAGACTTGATCTTCGAAGGATTCGGGCCCGTGTCAGGTGCGCTGAACAATCACGACGAGCATGACCTAGATCTGCAGTCAGACAGTATTCGAAACATCACACCTGCTTCAGCTCCGGACTTCGTTCCAGAGCGGGCTGTGCCTCCCGAGGACGGGTGGATGGACCCCGCCCCAGAGGCCGCATTCTCATCGGCGTTGGAGCCGAACACAGACTCCTCTCCTCAGGAAATCTGTACCTCCGAACCCCCGGACTCATCTTCGGTAGTGTGTTCCGAACCGCGCGCATCCGTGCCCATCGAATCTAATTGGGCTCCAGTCATGGAGTTTGCCGCCGCGGATATCTTTCAGCACTCACCCTTTGGAGACGTGCTGAATTCATTAAGGTCTCTCTCTTTGTCAAGAGACTCCTGGCCAAACTATGTCTGGCTCGAGTGGGAAGCTGGCGACGGAGAAATTCGTTACCCACCCACCACCCACTTAATAGCCACGGTCGATGATTTGACTGACGTGCTTAACTTCGACTCCAAAGACATCGACGGTATAGACGACGATGCGGGAGAAAAACAGGAAACATAGCCCACAGGGCGCTGGATACTCTCAAAGAAACCAATGGCGATGAGGCAATGGGAGATAACCCCTCGGGGAGGAAAGCAAAACATGGGCGTCATCGGCGCCGCTCCAAGCCTTGCCACAACAAAACCTGCACTGGAGAAGAAATCCAGATGGTGCCGAAGAGGAATATGATCCTGATCAACCCACCCTCGAGCAAGCCGAACAGGAACACGTGCAGGCTAGCCCAGACGAACAGGCGATGGACGAATACTTGGAGGACGATAACTATATGCCTCCCTCCGAAGACGAGGTGAGCCTCGATGACGACGAATTCGGCGTACCAGAGGATCCCATAGAGCAGGAGCGCTTCAAGCGCAGGCTTATAGCCACTGCACGAAGCCTAAAAAAGAAGCAGCAGCAGCTTCAAGCTGACCAAGATTTGCTCACAGACAGACGGACTAAGGCCCGGGTAGCCGAAGAATACAGACTCAAGCGCCGAACAAAATACTACCCAAAACACAGGCTGCTACCTCAATTCGAGGAGGCAGCACTAAAAAGTAAACACAGGCCTACGCCCCGCCGACAGCACATCGCGACAAGGGGCTGCACACAAGACCGGCATTTTATACCAAACAGCAACACGGGAAGCACCCCGGATGCATCAACGGACAGAAACAGAGTCTACAAACCTTGGTGCAACAAATATAAGCATCCCAAGGCAATCAATGGCACCCAGGGAACAGCGATCAACACAGGAGCCCGTAATCCTCAACCCGTTGAGCGGGAGAAGAGACTTCCACATCTTAATTCGGGCCCCTCCAGCTTGAACCGCATACTTGACCGCCCATGTCAAATTCATGGCACTCCAGGAGCGGCTACCAATCATACCAATAGAGAATGCTGGGTCTTTAAACAAATAGGCAGGCTGGCGTCGAAAGGAGCATGAAGAATCCCAGATTATCAAGTCTAGGGACCGCTGACTTGAGGATCAGGCTCACCAAATAACTCATTCTAGAGTATCATAAATAGGCGTGATGGCCATCTAGGCCACGCCACCCCGGAGCTGGTCTCCGGATAGCCGAAAATGTCATACCAACTTTTGGCCTAACGCCTTTATGTTGGAAATATGCCCTAGAGGCAATAATAAAAGGATTATTATTATATTTCCTTGTTCATGATAATTGTCTTTTATTCATGCTATAATTGTATTATCCGGAAATTGTAATACACGTGTGAATACATAGACCACAATATAGGTCCCTAGTGAGCCTCTAGTTGACTAGCTCATTGATCAACAGATAGTCATGGTTTCCTGACTATGGACATTGGATGTCATTGATAACGAGATCACATCATTAGGAGAATGATGTGATGGACAAGACCCAATCCTAAGCATAGCACAAGATCGTGTAGTTCGTTTGCTAGAGCTTTTCCAATGTCAAGTATCTTTTCCTTAGACCATGAGATCGTGTAACTCCCAGATACCATAGGAGTGCTTTGAATGTACCAAACGTCACAACGTAACTAGGTGACTATAAAGGTATACTACGGGTATCTCCGAAAGTGTCTGTTGGGTTGACATGGATCGAGACTGGGATTTGTCACTCCGTATGACGGAGAGGTATCTCTGGGCCAACTCGGTAATGCATCATCATAATGAGCTCAAAGTGACCAAGTGTCTGGTCACGGGATCATGCATTACGGTACGAGTACAGTGACTTGCCAGTAATGAGATTGAACAAGGTATTGGGATACCGACGATCAAATCTCGGGCAAGTAACATACCGATTGACAAAGGGAATTGTATACAGGGTTGCTTGAATCATCAACATCTTGGTTCATCTGATGAGATCATCGAGGAGCATGTGGGAGCCAACATGGGTATCCAGATCCCGCTGTTGGTTATTAACCGGAGAGCCGTCTCGATCATGTCTACGTGTCTCCCGAACCCATAGGGTCTACACACTTAAGGTTCGGTGACGCTAGGGTTGTAGAGATATTAGTATGCAGCAAACCAAAAGTTGTTCGGAGTCCCGAATGAGATCCCGGACGTCAGGAGGAGTTCCAGAATGGTCTGGAGGTAAAGAATTATATATGGGAAGTCGAGTTTCGGCCATCGGGAAAGTTTCGGGGGTCACCGGTATTGTACCGGGACCACCGGAAGGGTCCCGGGGGTCCACCGGGTGGGGCCACCCATCCCGAAGGGCCCCATGAGCTGAAGTGGGAGGGGAACCAGCCCCTGGTGGGCTGGTGTGCCCCCCCCTTGGCCCCCCCTGCGCCTAGGGTTTGGAACCCTAGGGGAGGGGGCGCCTCCACTTGCCTTGGGGGGCAAGGCACCCCCTTGGCCGCCGCCCCCCCTTGGAGATTCAATCTCCTAGGGCCGGCGCCCCCAAGGGTCCCTATATCAAGAGGGGGGAGGGAGGGCAGCCGCACCCTTGCACTTGGCGCCTCCCTTCCCCCTTGCTACACCTCTCCCTCCCGCAGACGCTTGGCGAAACCCTGCCGGGATCCCTGCTGCATCCACCACCACGCCGTCGTGCTGCTGGATCTTCATCAACCTCTCCTTTCCCCTTGCTGGATCAAGAAGGAGGATACGTCACGCTGACCGTACGTGTGTTGAACGCGGAGGTGCCGTCCGTTCGGCGCTAGGATCTCCGGTGATTTGGATCACGACGAGTACGACTCCCTCAACCCCGTTCTCTTGAACGCTTCCGCTCGATCTACAAGGGTATGTAGATGCACTCCTCTCTCTCGTTGCTAGATGAACTCATAGATTGATCTTGGTGAAACCGTAGGAATTTTTTTGTTTTCTGCAACGTTCCCCAACAGTGGCATCATGAGCCAGGTCTATGCGTAGTTCTCTTTGCACGAGTAGAACACAAATCTGTTGTGGGCGTAGATGTTGTCAACTTTCTTGCCACTACTAGTCTTATTTTGCTTCAGCGGTATTGTGGGATGAAGCGGCCCAGACCGACCTTACACATACGCTTACGTGAGACAGGTTCCACCGACTGACATGCACTAGTTGCATAAGGTGGCTAGCGGGTGCCTGTCTCTCCCACTTTAGTTGGAGCGGATTCGATGAAAAGGGTCCTTATGAAGGGTAAATAGAAGTTGACAAATCACGTTGTGGCTTTTTAGGTAAGAAAACGTTCTTGCTAGAACCCTTTTGCAGCCACGTAAAAGATGCAACAACAATTAGAGGACGTCTAACTTGTTTTTGCAGCAATTGCTTTGTGATGTGATATGGCCAAAAGTTGTGATGAATGATATATTGTGATGTATGAGATCATGTTCTTGTAATAGGAATCATGACTTGCATGTCGATGAGTATGACAACCGGCAGGAGCTATAGGAGTTATCTTAATTATTGTATGACCTGCGTGTCAATGATTTAACGCCATGTAATTACTTTCCTTTATTGTTAAACCGTTAGCTATAGTAATAGAAGTAATAGTTGGCGAGCAACTTCATGGAGACACAATGATGGAGATCATGATGATGGAGATCATGGTGTCATGCCGGTGACGAAGATGATCATGGAGCCCCGAAGATGGAGATCAAAGGAGCTATATGATATTGGCCATATCATGTCACTACCATTTCATTGCATGTGATGTTTATCATGTTTTTGCATCTTGTTTACTTAGAACGACGGTAGTAAATAAGATAATACCTCATAATAATTTCAAGAAAGTGTTCCCCCTATTTGTGCGCCGTTGCTACAGTTCGTTGTTTCGAAGCACCACGTGATGATCGGGTGTGATAGATTCTAACGTTCACATACAACGGGTGTAAGACAGATTTACACATGCAAAACACTTAGGTTAACTTGACGAGCCTAGCATGTACAGACATGGCCTCGGAACACAAGAGACCGAAAGGTCGAACATGAGTCGTATGGAAGATACGATCAACATGGAGATGTTCACCGATGATGACTAGTCCGTCTCACGTGATGATCGGACACGGCCTAGTCGACTCGGATCATGTAACACTTAGATGACTAGAGGGATGTCTAATCTGAGTGGGAGTTCATTAAATAATTTGATTAGATGAACTTAATTATCATGAACTTAGTCTAAAATCTTTGCAAAAATGTCTTGTAGATCAAATGGCCAACGCTCATGTCAACATGAACTTCAACGCGTTCCTAGAGAAAACCAAGCTGAAAGATGATGGCAGCAACTATACGGACTGGGTCCGGAACCTGAGGATCATCCTCATAGCTGCCAAGAAAGCATATGTCCTAGAAGGACCGCTAGGTGAAGCACCCATCCCAGAGAACCAAGACGTTATGAACGCTTGGCAGTCACGTGCTGATGATTACTCCCTCGTTCAGTGCGGCATGCTTTACAGCTTAGAACCGGGGCTCCAAAAGCGTTTTGAGCAACACGGAGCATATGAGATGTTCGAGGAGCTGAAAATGGTTTTCCAAGCTCATGCCCGGGTCGAGAGATATGAAGTCTCCGACAAGTTCTATAGTTGTAAGATGGAGGAAAATAGTTCTGTCAGTGAGCACATACTCAAAATGTCTGGGTTGCACAACCGCCTGTCCCAGCTGGACATTAACCTCCCGGACGAGGCGGTCATTGACAGAATCCTTCAGTCGCTCCCACCGAGCTACAAGAGCTTTGTGATGAACTACAATATGCAGGGGATGGTGAAAACTATTCCTGAAGTATTTTCAATGCTGAAGTCAGCAGAGGTAGAAATCAAAAAGGAACATCAAGTGTTGATGGTCAATAAAACCACCAAGTTCAAGAAAGGCAAGGGTAAGAAGAACTTCAAGAAGGACGGCAAGGATGTTGCCGCGCCCGGTAAGCCAGTTGCCGGGAAGAAGTCAAAGAATGGACCCAAGCCTGAGACTGAGTGCTTTTATTGCAAAGGGAAGGGTCACTGGAAGCGGAACTGCCCCAAATACTTAGCGGACAAGAAGGCCGGCAACACTAAAGGTATATGTGATATACATGTAATTGATGTGTACCTTACCAGTGCTCGTAGTAGCTCCTGGGTATTTGATACCGGTGCCGTTGCTCATATTTGTAACTCAAAGCAGGAGCTGCGGAATAAGCGGAGACTGGCGAAGGACGAGGTGACGATGCGCGTCGGGAATGGTTCCAAGGTCGATGTGATCGCCGTCGGCACGCTACCTCTACATTTACCTACGGGATTAGTTTTAAACCTCAATAATTGTTATTTAGTGCCAAGTTTGAGCATGAACATTGTATCTGGATCTCGTTTAATACGAGATGGCTACTCATTTAAATCCGAGAATAATGGTTGTTCTATTTATATGAGAGATATGTTTTATGGTCATGCCCCGATGGTCAATGGTTTATTCTTAATGAATCTCGAACGTAATGTTACACATATTCATAGTGTGAATACCAAAAGATGTAAAGTTGATAACGATAGTCCCACATACTTGTGGCACTGCCGCCTTGGTCACATTGGTGTCAAGCGCATGAAGAAGCTCCATGCTGATGGACTTTTAGAGTCTCTCGATTATGAATCATTTGACACATGCGAACCATGCCTCATGGGCAAAATGACCAAGACTCCGTTCTCCGGAACAATGGAGCGAGCAACCAACTTATTGGAAATCATACATACTGATGTGTGCGGTCCAATGAGCGTTGAGGCTCGCGGAGGATATCGTTATGTTCTCACTCTCACTGATGACTTGAGTAGATATGGGTATGTCTACTTGATGAAACACAAGTCTGAGACCTTTGAAAAGTTCAAGGAATTTCAGAATGAGGTAGAGAATCAACGTGACCGAAAGATAAAGTTCTTACGATCAGATCGTGGAGGAGAATATTTAAGTCACGAATTTGGTACGCACTTAAGGAAATGTGGAATCGTTTCACAACTCACGCCGCCTGGAACACCTCAGCGTAACGGTGTGTCCGAACGTCGTAATCGCACTCTATTGGATATGGTGCGATCTATGATGTCTCTTACCGATTTACCGCTATCATTTTGGGGATACGCTCTAGAGACAGCTACATTCACTTTAAATAGGGCTCCGTCTAAATCCGTTGAGACGACACCGTATGAATTATGGTTTGGGAAGAAACCTAAGCTGTCGTTTCTAAAAGTTTGGGGATGCGATGCTTATGTCAAGAAACTTCAACCTGAAAAGCTCGAACCCAAGTCGGAAAAATGCGTCTTCATAGGATACCCTAAGGAAACCATTGGGTATACCTTCTACCTTAGATCCGAAGGCAAGATCTTTGTTGCCAAGAACGGATCCTTTCTGGAAAAAGAGTTTCTCTCGAAAGGAGTAAGTGGGAGGAAAGTAGAACTCGATGAAGTACTACCTCTTGAACCGGAAAGTAGTGCAGCTCAGGAAAATGTTCCTGTGGTGCCTACACCGACTGGAGAGGAAATTAATGATGATGATCAAGGTACTTCGGATCAAGTTGCTACTGAACTTCGTAGGTCCACAAGGACACGTTCCACGCCAGAGTGGTATGGCAACCCTGTCCTGGAAATCATGTTGTTAGACAACGGTGAACCTTCGAACTATGAAGAAGCGATGGCGGGCCCAGATTCCAACAAATGGCTTGAAGCCATGCAATCCGAGATAGAATCCATGTATGAAAACAAAGTATGGACTTTGACAGACTTGCCCGATGATCGGCGAGCGATAGAAAACAAATGGATCTTTAAGAAGAAGACGGACGCGGATGGTAATGTTACCATCTATAAAGCTCGACTTGTCGCTAAGGGTTATCGGCAAGTTCAAGGGGTTGACTACGATGAGACTTTCTCTCCCGTAGCGAAGCTGAAGTCCGTCCGAATCATGTTAGCAATTGCCGCATACTATGATTATGAGATATGGCAGATGGACGTCAAAACGGCATTCCTTAACGGCTATCTTAAGGAAGAACTGTATATGATGCAGCCGGAAGGTTTTGTCGATCCTAAGAATGCTAACAAGGTATGCAAGCTCCAGCGATCCATTTATGGGCTGGTGCAAGCATCTCGGAGTTGGAACATTCGCTTTGATGAGATGATCAAAGCGTTTGGGTTTATGCAGACTTATGGAGAAGCCTGCGTTTACAAGAAAGTGAGTGGGAGCTCTGTAGCATTTCTCATATTATATGTAGATGACATACTTTTGATGGGAAATGATATAGAACTTTTGGACAGCATTAAGGCCTACTTGAATAAGTGTTTTTCAATGAAGGACCTTGGAGAAGCTGCTTACATATTAGGCATCAAGATCTATAGGGATAGATCGAGACGCCTCATAGGTCTTTCACAAAGCACATACCTTGATAAGATATTGAAGAAGTTCAATATGGATCAGTCCAAGAAAGGGTTCTTGCCTGTATTGCAAGGTGTGAGATTGAGCTCGGCTCAATGCCCGACCACGGCAGAAGATAAAGAAGAGATGAGTGTCATCCCCTATGCCTCAGCCATAGGATCTATTATGTATGCCATGCTGTGTACCAGACCTGATGTAAACCTTGCCGTAAGTTTGGTAGGAAGGTACCAAAGTAATCCCGGCAAGGAACACTGGACAGCGGTCAAGAATATCCTGAAGTACCTGAAAAGGACAAAGGACATGTTTCTCGTCTATGGAGGTGACGAAGAGCTCGTCGTAAAGGGTTACGTCGACGCTAGCTTCGACACAGATCTGGATGACTCTAAGTCACAAACCGGATACGTGTATATGTTGAATCGTGGAGCAGTAAGCTGGTGCAGTTGCAAGCAGAGCGTCGTGGCGGGATCTACATGTGAAGCGGAGTACATGGCAGCCTCGGAGGCAGCGCATGAAGCAATATGGATGAAGGAGTTCATCACCGACCTAGGAGTCATACCCAATGCGTCGGGGCCGATCACTCTCTTCTGTGACAACACTGGAGCTATTGCCCTTGCCAAGGAGCCCAGGTTTCACAAGAAGACCAGGCACATCAAGCGTCGTTTCAACTCCATCCGTGAAAATGTTCAAGATGGAGACATAGATATTTGCAAAGTACATACGGATCTGAATGTCGCAGATCCGTTGACTAAACCTCTTCCGCGAGCAAAACATGATCAACACCAGAACTCTATGGGTGTTCGATTCATCACAATGTAACTAGATTATTGACTCTAGTGCAAGTGGGAGACTGTTGGAAATATGCCCTAGAGGCAATAATAAAAGGATTATTATTATATTTCCTTGTTCATGATAATTGTCTTTTATTCATGCTATAATTGTATTATCCGGAAATCGTAATACACGTGTGAATACATAGACCACAATATGTCCCTAGTGAGCCTCTAGTTGACTAGCTCGTTGATCAACAGATAGTCATGGTTTCCTGACTATGGACATTGGATGTCATTGATAACGGGATCACATCATTAGGAGAATGATGTGATGGACAAGACCCAATCCTAAGCATAGCACAAGATCGTGTAGTTCGTTTGCTAGAGCTTTTCCAATGTCAAGTATCTTTTCCTTAGACCATGAGATCGTGTAACTCCCGGATACCGTAGGAGTGCTTTGGGTGTACCAAACGTCACAACGTAACTGGGTGACTATAAAGGTATACTACGGGTATCTCCGAAAGTGTCTGTTGGGTTGACACGGATCGAGACTGGGATTTGTCACTCCGTATGACGGAGAGGTATCTCTGGGCCCACTCGGTAATGCATCATCATAATGAGCTCAAAGTGACCAAGTGTCTGGTCACGGGATCATGCATTACGGTACGAGTAAAGTGACTTGCCGGTAACGAGATTGAACGAGGTATTGGGATACCGACGATCGAATCTCGGGCAAGTAACATACCGATTGACAAAGGGAATTGTATACGGGGTTGCTTGAATCCTCGACATCGTGGTTCATCCGATGAGATCATCGAGGAGCATGTGGGAGCCAACATGGGTATCCAGATCCCGCTGTTGGTTATTGACCGGAGAGCCGTCTCGGTCATGTCTACGTGTCTCCCGAACCCGTAGGGTCTACACACTTAAGGTTCGGTGACGCTAGGGTTGTAGAGATATTAGTATGCAGCAAACCGAAAGTTGTTCGGAGTCCCGGATGAGATCCCGGACGTCACGAGGAGTTCCGGAATGGTCCGGAGGTAAAGAATTATATATGGGAAGTCGAGTTTCGGCCATCGGGAAAGTTTCGGGGGTCACCGGTATTGTACCGGGACCACCGGAAGGGTCCCGGGGGTCCACCGGGTGGGGCCACCCATCCCGGAGGGCCCCATGGGCTGAAGTGGGAGGGGAACCAGCCCCTGGTGGGCTGGTGCGCCCCCCCTTGGGCCCCCCTGCGCCTAGGGTTGGGAACCCTAGGGGAGGGGGCGCCTCCACTTGCCTTGGTGGGCAAGGCACCCCCTTGGCCGCCGCCCCCCCTTGGAGACTCAATCTCCTAGGGCCGGCGCCCCCCAAGGGTCCCTATATAAAGAGGGGGGAGGGAGGGCAGCTGCACCCTTGCACTTGGCGCCTCCCTTCCCCCTTGCTACACCTCTCCCTCCCGCAGACGCTTGGCGAAGCCCTGCCGGGATCCCTGCTGCATCCACCACCACGCCGTCGTGTTGCTGGATCTTCATCAACCTCTCCTTTCCCCTTGCTGGATCAAGAAGGAGGAGACGTCACGCTGACCGTACGTGTGTTGAACGCGGAGGTGCCGTCCGTTCGGCGCTAGGATCTCTGGTGATTTGGATCACGACGAGTACGACTCCCTCAACCCCGTTCTCTTGAACGCTTCCGCTCGATCTACAAGGGTATGTAGATGCACTCCTCTCTCTTGTTGCTAGATGAACTCATAGATTGATCTTGGTGAAACCGTAGGAAATTTTTTGTTTTCTGCAACGTTCCCCAACACTTTAAGCAGTAGCCACTCAACACCGCCAGGATACACCGCGACTCGACGCATTACCACCCAAGACCCACGTGATGAAATCACAAATGCGGTCAAGACCGAGCTTCGCCTCGGCGCCGAAGAATATTCGGCTACCTTATTCACTGAAGCAGTGAGTCACGGTTTTTTCATTCGAACTTAGATTCGACAGCCGAACTCCCGGGCACCAACAAAGGAGTCCGAACTACTTCATGATACCCCAACCTAACCATAGCTCATCCAGATCCTTCAGCGTAAGCCGGACGGATCACATCCACGGCTCAACCACTACTCACACACGCCTTTTAAGCATTATTCGCAGGTTCGCCCTCGCGCACAATTGGACCAGCGACTTGGAAGTAGCGCGGACGCACATAGGGGGGATCTCCACCCCACCTGAATACAATCCGGATATTCCTCCGGACTCACGCACAGCCAACTATCGCCCGACCCTAACAGGTTCTGCCGTCATGCCTCTCTTTTATAACATGCACCATACTCATACGCATAGACGTGTTACTTAAATACATCATGTAGAGTCATTTGACGCTTATCTGCTATTTCTCAATGACAATTTGTCATAACGGCATCCGAACATCGAGTTATGCCTTTGAACGTGAGGGGCTTCCTTGCACATTACTACGACGACTAAAGTCCGAACACCTTCTCGGTCATTTGGCACCCCGAACTTATAGTATTATGCATCAGCTCCGAATCATGTCTTGGTTCATTGGTTGGGTTTGCTCAGCTCCCATGTTTTGGTACCTTACGTTCCGCAATATCGGCTAAGGTAGCGCTGGGAGAACTACTACGATTGTGTCCCGGTTCTGTCGGACGAACACCTCAGTAGAGAAAGCCGAAAACCGACTGTCATGATAAGACGAGAGCTGGTCAGCTGTTCGAGAGGTTGCCAAATCTTTATTGATTTATTCCGCATAAATGCCATAATAAAATGCAGCGTGCGAAGGATCGGTCCACAGATCAGGCGCTATTAGAGCCCCCGTGCGGTCTTCCGAACAGCAGGGGCTGCACCTCCCATACTCAAATTCCTATGGCTAAGTGAGAGCATAAAGCCCCATAGTCTGATTGCCTGGTTCGTTGTGCTGAACACCTCCTTCATGGACCCAAGAATGGGATAAAGAGTATCCAGGTTTATCCCAAACACCCTCGTAGTTCCTACGTGGGGGCAGAAGCCGACGACTAGCCAACTCTCAAGACTAACATATCACAACGGCCGCACAGGAATAGAATTTACACATAGCGAACACCTACATATAAGTGACTCTGTTTTGCCTTACAAAGGGTAGCACTTCTGCTTTCAGGGAAAAATAATGTCTTTTGTACATTCCTCGGCCACGAGGCGGGCGCCTTTCAGGACACCATCATAATATAGTTCGGCCTTGCGGTGCTCCTTCCCTTTTGGCGGACCCTCAGTCATCAGCTTCTCAGCATCAAGCCTCCCCCAGTGCACTTTCGCAGGGGCAAAGGCCATTTGTGCCCCTTCTATGCAAACTGACCGCTTGATGAAGTCCAGCCGAGGGCAAGCCCTCACAATCCGCTTCACGAGCCCAAAGAAACTGCTCAGTATGGGCTCAGCGGGCCAGAGCGGATAACCAAATCCTTCATGGCTAGTTCCGCCGCCTGATGCAGTTCGATCAGCTGTTTGAGTTGGTCAACAAATGGCACAGGGTAATTCGGCGCCAAATACTGCGACCAGAAGAGCCTTTCCGCAGTTTCCTTCTTCTCGGCTCGGAAGAATTGGGCAGCATCAGATATGCTGCGCGGTAAATCCGCAAATGCCCCTGAAAAATTAGGATTCACACTACAAAAAAAAGACACATCCGTGACATTTTGGGCCGAACGAAATTTTTTTCTGTCATACATATGACACTTCTATGACGATAATTGTGACAAAACCCGGTATCATCATAGATGTGGTGGGCTCCTAGTTCTATGACAAAAAATCATGACAGAAAATGGGCTTTTCGTCCTGGGCAGGCCGGAGACGCAGCTGCATGACATTCTTTGGGCCGTCCATGACGGAAAAAACCGTGGTAGAAGCGAGGGGGAGGAAAAATTCGGGGAGTTGCCGGTTACGGTGGGAGGTCGGGGGCCGAGCGATGCATGTTTCTCTCGTACACGTACGCGCGTGTGTGCGAGGCATTGGCTCTAACTGAACCGAAGCAAGGCGTTGGGCTCTAACTGAACCCGAGCGATTGCACTGCATGCTACACGTTACTGAACCCGAGCGATCGATCGATGGCTGTTAACTGAACCCGATGGAGCGATTCCTTTGCTACTGCTGCTAACTGAAGCCGATCGATTGGATGAACAGTGAGCGTTGCGGGGGGGGGGGGGGGGATGAACAGTGAGCGGTGGCGTTGCCTCTCGATGAACAGGACCCTGTGGTGTGGAGGGCTGGATGAACAGTAGACGGTGGAGGGGTGGCCGTGGAGGGGTGGTTGAATAGGACCCCGTGGTGTGGAGGGCTGGATAAACAGTAGACCGTGGAGGGGTTTTTGAACAGTAGCCAGTGGAGTAGCGCGCGGTGGAGGCTGGATGAACAGGAGCCCGTGGAGGCTGGAGGAGGTCGACGGTAGCCCATGGAGGCTGGAGGAGGTCGACGATGGAGATAAACAGTATCCCATGGAGTCCCGTTTTGTGGTACGCCACACCCCTCTCGATGAACAGGACCCCCGTTTCGACCGTAGGAGGTCCGTTTCATCTGTTTTGTGGTACGCCACACCCCTTCCGATGAACAGGACCCCCATTTCGACCGTAGGAGGTCCGTTTCGTCCGTTTTATGGTACGCCACACCCCTCCCGATCAACAGGACCCCCGTTTCGACCGTAGGAGGTCCATTTCGTCCGTTTTGCGGTACCCCACACCCCTCCAGATCAACAGGACCCCGTTTCGACCGTAGGAGGTCCGTTTCCTCCGTTTTGCGGTACGCCACACACCTTCCGATCAACAGGACCCCATTCCAAACGTAGGAGGTCCGTTTCCTCCGTTGTGCGGTACGCTAGGCCTCATTTCCATCGCCTGTTCCGTCCAAGCCCTCCCGATGAACACGACCATGCATTCCGTTCCGATCCAGCCGGTTGGCTCCCAATGAACACGACGACGACGCTATTTCTCCGTTCCGACCCAGCCATGTACGTATGCGCGAGTAGGCGTCCGAGACCCTGCCCGTATGTACGTACGTGGCCATATTTTCTTTCTTGCACCCTCGCCGTTGTACATACGTGTACATGCTACATGCGCGCCTCTACTACGACACGTGCGCGCCTCTACATCCATCAGTATATATGTACGTACACGTTCACGACCATAATGACAACGCTACGTACGCTTCGACCAGGTGGGTCCCGACTGTCAGACACTTCCTTGCGTGCGAAGATGTAGCTGGTGGGTCACAACAGTGAGGGGGGCGAATGTTTTTTTTGCCTGGACGCACTTCCTTGCGTGCGAAGATGTAGCTGGTGGGTCCCAACAGGGGGGCGAATCGTTTTTTTTGCCCGGACGCACTTCCTTGCGTGCGAAGGTGTAGCTGGTGGGTCCCAGCAGTCAGGGGGGAAACCTTTTTTTTCATGAAATACGGTGGCCCGTCCAGTGGGTCCCCGCTGTCAGGTAGAGGAATTTATTTTGCGCATAATAAGGAGGCACTTCCTTGCCGCGGCCGTGGACCCAGCTGTCAGCCTCTCGACGTACAGTCCACGTCCGATGGAAGCCGTTCCTTGACCACGTTGACCACGCCGCGCCGAGAGCACCAGGGCGGTGGACGACGGTAAGGCCTAGGAAGGGGACGACGCGGAGCCGGGGAAGACGCAGCAGTGTATGCCCATGCGTAGAGGAGTACGAGGGTTCACTGGTTCGCTGCGGTGTGAGGCTGCCGTCGCCGCAGAACAACAGGGGGTGTGGGTGAGCAGAGGGATGGCCTGGTCAGCGGTGAGGCCTCCGCCGCATCGTAGCCGACCACGGGAGGCAGGAGCACGAGGCACGACCGGCGCTGGTTTGGGCGGCTGGAGCAAGAAGACCAGAGGTTGAAGAAGCACTACGGCTGTTGGATGGACATCGTACGGTCACTGGAGCTAGAATCGTGCATATTGACTAAGTTGACAAAGCCCTCCGTCCCCGTCAACTTAGTAGGCCCACAAGTCAGCCTGCCACTATACTGGGTCCCAGCTAACAGGGGGAGTATTCATTTTTTTGTGCGTAATAAGGAGGCACTTCCTTGCGTACGAAGATATAGCTGGTGGGTCCGAGCTGTCAGAGCCGGCCGCGGGGAGGAGGGAGCAGGCAGTGCCGCCAGCGCTTGTTTGAGCGGCTAGACCAGGAAGAGCAGAGATTGAAGAAGCACGACGGCCGTTGGATGGCCATCCAACAGTCACTGCTTATACGTCCACCTTTTTTTAGGAAGGCCTCAAATCTGTGGAAAACAACATATAACCCATCTGCCATTATTTTTAATAATTTACAGCCCATTTGCTAATTCTTAAGGTTTTTTGGAGCCCATATTCTTTTTGTTAGCACTACAGCCCATATTGTGGCCACGGTTAAAAACTTATACGAAATTTTGCATATTTCGGTGCGGTCCGAACTGTTTTTAATCCCAAAATTTTGACTCACATTCAAACTGATTTTAAAAATAAATGTATATCAATATAAAATCTAACAAATTCTACATGCATAAAAATTAATGTAATTTAAAATCTCGAAATGAAAAAAAAGATATTTGAAACTAATTGCCGTTTTGATGTGTTTTAAAAATGTACAACCCATTTCTCATTACTGATGGGCCATTTTCTCGGCCAGCCGAATGAAAGCTCTCCTCGTCTTGAAAGATTTGCAGCCCAACAGGCCTGACAAAGCGACTTAATTGGCAAATCACAAAAAAACTGGGCTGTGGCCGTGGACCCATCTGTAAGCTTCTCCACGTACAATACTCTTCCAATGGAATGTCGTTGACCACATTGACCACGTCGTGCCGAGAGCAGTAAGGCGGTGGACGACGGCGAGGTCTAGGAAGGGGACGACGCGGAGCCGGGGAAGACGCGACAGTGGATGCCCATGCGGAGAGGAGTACGAGGGTTCACGGGTTCGGCTGCGGTGTGAGGCTGCCATCGCCGCAGGGCCTGGCTAGCGGTGGGAGTAGTAGGGGGTGATGAGACCTCAACGGCAGCACAGCCGACCACTGGAGGCAGGAGCAGGAGGTCTCCCCGGCGCTGGTTTGGGCGGCTGGTGCAAGAAGAGCAGCGATTGAAGAAGCAGCATGACCGTTCGGTTCAAATCCAACAGTTACTGCCGCTAGAATCGTTTGTTGACTATGTTGACAAGCCCTGCGTACGTGTCAACGTAGTAGGCCCACAGGTCAGCCTCCCAACCGGTGCACCCCAGATGTCAGTGGGAGGAATCATTTTTTTTCGCGTAATAAGGAGGCAGTTGATTGCATGCGGCCATGCCAGCGGAGGGAGTAGTGTGGGCCGGGGAAGCCTGCGCGACATCACAACGGGGCACAAGAGGAGGGAGCAGGCAGTCCCGCTAGCGCTAGTTTAGGCGGCTGGAGCAGGAAGATCAGAGATTGAAGAAGCACGGCGGCTAGAATCATGTGTTCACTGACAAAGCCTTGCGTAAACAAGTCAGCCGCTCGTTGTCCATTTTTAGAATTGCCCGCCATTTTCTGGTCAGTACCAGGGTCAAAAAATTAACTAAATATGTGGGAAATTTTTGCTGGGGAACGAAATATTCTTAATCCAAAAATAAATAGCCATACTAAAACAAATTTAAAAATAAATTAGTACTATGTCATGTTAAATCCAATGAAATACGTATAAGATATCAGGGAAGAACAAAATTCAAAAAAAAACTAATATCCCATTTGCTATAATTTTTTTTGGAATTTTCAACCCCTTTTGATAACAGACATTGACCATATTCTTTGGCCAGGACGGAATGCATCCCTCCTCGTCTTGAAAGATTTGCAGCCCAGTAATTCGGAGAAAACAAATAGGCCTAGCTTGGGTATTCTTCAAAAAGAAATACTGGGCTACCTATTTTCCCAAAGAACTGGTGCATGAGCATTTAGCTTTATTTATTTATTTACTTATTTATGTTTAGGGGACCATGAGCATGTACCTGGGCCGGATTCATGTGAGAGCCTCCCTTCCAGTTAATTATGGGCTTCTCTATTGGGCCTTCATAAGTGGGTTGCATGTTATCAACAAGTGGAAACTGTGTTCCATACGAAAAATAGTATGAGCTACGTACGGTACGGGTCACTAAAGGATCGAACCGTGTAACGACTTCCAAAACATTGTGTTTGTCGTTCTAACAACACATTTATTCAACCAACAGATGAAATATACTACTGATTGTACATTGAAAACAACAGCAGCAACAACCAGGGCTGGGGGTGCAACAGAAGCAGTAAGCAGGCCAGAAGAGTGAAGACGCAGCTCTCTCTTCCAAACCAAACATCACCCATCATTACAAAAGGGCTACCAAAAAAGAACAAGTGTATGCATCAAACTAAATAAAGATCCTACTACATCAAGTGTACGCATCTAACCAACTGGCTCAGTTAGACGTTACTATTTATTAAGCTGTGGAGATTGGCTGACGGCTTGAACCAGATGGGTGCCTGACGGGGGAAACTCCAGCCAGCAGGTCAAAGTCTAATATTTGCGACCCTTTCTCCTACTTTGGGCTGCAGAGCGTGGCGGCACATATTAGGGTATGGTGCATGCAGAGACGCATGGTACGTTGTGTACACACAGTTTTGCCTGATGAACGAAACCGTGCTGCCATCATGATCCTTGCTGTCGGTTATCTCCTGGTTAATCGGATAATTCAGTCCGACAAACAAAGAGCGTGTACCAAGGCTACTTACCAGCCTCCAGTCAAAAATTCCTGAAGGCCCAGAGAAGCTGGGATCCTGCTCAAAGACCTTGCAGTGACTGTGATTGTATTCCGTGAAACAACACGACCGGTACGTGCGAATGATCATCAATCTTTTGCCGTCGTCTGATCTAGCCAGGAACCACCTGCAACTGCCATGCCGCTTTTCTTTGAAATGTTCTGGGATTAGGAAGGGTAGGGACACCCGACGGCCTACAACATCATATCAAGTTGGAGTCAAATAAAAAAGGGCTCTTGATTTAGTCAATCTTAAGAACAGCATGTTATGAGCATGAATATTTTTTTAGTAAATGTTGACAGTAATATACGTAAGCCATCATGATATCATAGGAAAGTAACATACTGCTGTAACAGCCGTTTGTAGCGATGACTGGAGTAGGCCAGCAATACGTCCAGCCATAGAAGGATTCGACAGCGTAAATGAAGCCCTTGTGTTCAATGGCATCAGAGAACCATGGAGGATGTATGATCTTGCGATGGACGTGGAGATTTATCCACTTACCGCAGTGACCTATCAGATAGGCGAGACCGCGGTTGAAGAACGCAATTGCGTGAAATCTTTATAATTCACAGATCTTGTGGGCACTTGGCAGATTACAACCTTGAGCAAATCAAACTTGGTATCATGTTGGCTACTGTAAAATTCTGAGTATTCTGGGCCGCGGTGCCAAAGCAGTGCAGTGTTAATCAAAGGAAGGGGGATCAATCGTCGGGTGTAGACCTCCACGAGCATCCAGCTGCCGCGACCGTCGACGAGCACCATCCAAGACGTGTTCATGCCGACCCAGTACATACCGTTAATGTAGCTGAGGCTGATGGGGATCGGATCGCAGTGAAGGGGGTTGATGCTCGCCACCCTACGATCGTTATGCTGCGTGACACGCCGTTTCTGAAGATCAGGCGGCATCAGTAGGCAAGGAGCTGGCTTAAAAAGATCCGGCCTGAGGGCTTTGAGTAAACGGTACAGCCCCGACGAGCACGCGGCGAGCGGCATGGTACTGAGATTATCCACACGCGAAACAATGAGCTTTATTACCTCTGTGGGGAGCGAATTTCAGCCACTCTTTCGGCGGACGCTGCTCGGTTCTGCCATTGTTAGTGCTTGGGTTTCGGATGAGGGGGGGGAGGCGCCTTAGCGGGGATGGAAGCTTGGACGAGATTATGTGCGGACAAAGATGGAGAAGCGAATATGTGCTGCGGAAAGTGGACAAGTGATGATGACTACAACACGCCGCTTGACTTACGAGACACATACCAGCTGCGTAGGGTCATATGATGCTAGACAACTTGCTTGAGTGATCATAGTACTGGTACTCCCTATAGTACCTACTACAGTACTATGCCCTAGCTTGCTAGAGTAGAGTAGTAGAGTAGGACTCTGCTCTACTACTAGCACCGGAGGAGTAGTATATTCTAATCTAAAATAGTTACAAACTTCAATGCCCGATCGTGGAACGACTACGAACCGTGCTCAAAGACCGTGTCTACGTGGTGTTTGGAATTATATGCAAAAAAATAGCAAGATGCCCGTGCATTGCACGGCACACCATCATCACCAACTCGGTTTTTTCTCTACTCCTACTCCTATAAAAGACTCAGTTGGTGATGATGGAGGCCAGGAGGCGTGTTTAGCCGGGCGTGCAGCGGACGGCGCAACACTATTCAATTTGTTATAAAAAAAGTAGTAGAGATAGAGACATAGGGAGGAGCACGAGGTAAGGCCTTATCTGTAAATGTGAAGAGAGGTGCGGGTATCTTTTGTAAAATTATCATAGTTGGCTTTTCTATCCGTCAGATATAGATCGGACGGTCTATATTACAAGATGGCAGGCATACCATCATCACCAACTCGGGTTTCTATAGGAGTAGATATATATAGATATAGATAGATAGAGACTAGGGAGTACTAGTAAGGACACCATCTACTGCTTCGTGTGCTACTCCTGTGCTACATTCGGCGGCCGCAACGTCCCCTAGCTCCCTCCTGCGCTCCATTCGGCGGGCGCTGTTGAAATCTGGGGAGCGCACTCTCGCGACTGCTGGCAGCCACGACTTCACCGACGACGACTTCTTCCCCGACCTCGGCAACCTCTTCCTCAACGACATGGGCGGCAACCTCAACGCCAACGGTGCTGCTCCCATTGCACCATATGTGTATCTGTCCTTCCTGTTCGAAATTGTGGTAGAATTCACGTTTCTACTCTGTATCCTACTACTATGCTAGTCCACATGATTAATTTCATCTCTGTTATAGCCGTCATGATTTATTTTGTGCTTATTCGGATTAAATCTCGTAGTAACGTGCTCATATATTCAACTGGCGCAACGTCCCCTACAGCCACTCCCGTTTCATGGACGGCATGGTCGATGCCTCCAAGGAGCCCTTCGTCCACTGCTATGAGTGCCCGATGCCGTTTTGTGGCTCGCCGGCGGACATGGTGCATCACCTCACGGATGCATGCAGTGGTCACTGCTGGCCCTTGGCGGAGAACATCAAGTACGACACATGCTACCGGTTCACCATGCCGGAGTCGCTGGAGGATCACCGCCGCCTGCTAGTCTCGAAGGAGGACGGCAACGTCTTCCTCTTGATCATGGGCACCAGCGAGGCCCGCGCAGGCCGACGCCCCGTCTCTGTAATGTGCGCCAGGGGGGTCGCCGCTGACGCTTACACTGACACGAGGCAGATGTACGGGTGCGTGGCCAATGTTACTACCCCTCCGGGTCGCGTGGGCGGCGACACCGGCCTCATGGGACAGACTTGGACTCTGGGGAGCTGGGACTATCCCGCCAATGTGGACTTGGAAAACTCATGGCATCCGTTCCATCCTTTACCCGCCGACTCGGTGCACGGGGACTCCAAGGAGATTCACCTGGACATACGCATTATCAAGTGCACTTAGAAAACATGTAGTGTGTGTGTGGGCACTTATGGCCCGTGTCTTTGCCGCTTTTGATTCTGTAAGCTTATCGTTAAACTTGAGTGGCTTTTGCCGCAGTCCTTCCTTTGAACTGCTCCTCTTAGTGAGCTGATGTAAGACACTTTGTGTTTCATATCACAAAATGGAACCGGGGAGGAGCGGGCCTCCCTGTTCTTCTAAAAAAATATGCGTTATCAAGTTAAATGTTGATCATTAGTCTTTGCTCAATGTAATCCGCTGTCTAAGCATGTGGAGACTTCCATGCATGATCTTGCTCTATTGGAGTATCGCGCATGAATAAAAGTGTATCCGTTTATGGTTTAGTCTAGAATCTTCCATGTATGAATTTTTACTACAGTACTGGTGAAAGACTTACGATGAACCATTTCTTACATCTCCTCTGCCCCCTTGCAAGTCATCCTGATTTAATCCATCTGTCTAGGTGTATAAGGGCATGGTTAATATTACTTAATAGTATAGCCAACTGTTGACTATAAGAAAGTGTCATGTCATATGTAGCCAACATGTATAACAATCGATACTCAAAAACTAATTCTTAAAGATCATTTCTTGCAAAGCACAATAAGTGTTATTTCTTCACAAGTTTTGGATGCAGGTTGAACAGTTGAATGCTTTTGTTTGCAAAAGATACCTTTTTATCTATTTCACCCGGATGTTTGTGAGCTCTAGATATGAGATAATATCCGAAGAAACCTATCGATACCCGTTACACATGAGATGACCCCCACATCCTTTGTCAAATTAAACAACTCCCCGATCAATGCATTTCACTCTTCGGTGCAACGCACGGGCACCTTACTACTATAGATTAGTACGACCAAAAATTGAACTAACATTATATATAGTACAATAAATACTGATGCATGTCACCTAAAATTATATCATTCAAAACTATGTTCAAATACGAATCCAACGATATAGTTTTTGTTGACAGGCACTAACATTTTGTCAGTTAAATCTTCAGTCAAATTCAATGGGGGACTAATAAACCACGACCGATATAGTACAAGTGTAGAGGGCGGCGCTGCACGGGAATCTCACCTCTCACCCTGCTCGTGGCGCGGCAGTAAAGCCATCATATCACAAAACCCAACCACTCCCAGTAATAAATGACCTGGTAAAATAAACGGACAAGCAACCATCACATCCCTCCGTCTTTTTTGCATTTCATCTCTCTGCATTTACTTTCTCCGGTTCATCTCCCACATCCCTCCGAAATCGACTCCCTCCCCGATTCATATTCATACACGGTGGGCGCCAAAGACAAACTCTCATCGGCAATTATTCAGTGTATGCGAGATTACCGTCCTATCCCCAAACGACTAATGTTGATGTGATGTAGTAGAAATTTAAAACGGGGGTTATGTTTGTAAATTTCCTCGCATTTGAGACAAGCGCGCCCTGAATACATGGTTCCCCCCTTCCTCTCTACCTCCCTTTTCCCCATTCGTACTCCGTGGGTGCCAAAACACCCTCTCCACCCCACCCTCCTCCGTCCGCCGCTGTCCGCCACCCCATCCACCGCCGTCCTCCTCCACCATGCCGGAGCTGATACCCCGCCGCCGCCATCCATTACAAGAGATCGACCTCTCTCATCCACGCCTTTGGACCGGGATCCTTGTATCCCGTCCTCTCGCTTCATCCCCGCCGTCGTCCACCTTGTCGGCGCCGCTCCTACGACCGTCTTGTCCACCGCTCTCCGCCGCCACCGTCTGCCCTCCTAGATCTGCTTCCACGCCGCCGACAGCCATCGCTACCGCAACACCATCAAATTATCAGCAGATGCGTACACGGCGCTGCACCAGAGGTGGTACTCTTTCATATCTACTCAACTTATTTATCGCAGCAAGAAAATAGATCGCCACTGCTTTACTCTGATTTCTTGTCTTGGTTGCAAAGTTGCCTTTGTCCGGTTTGCACCTTCAGATCCGCCATGGCACACTCAACACTATACTCCCAATGCTTATGGTTTTCCCCTTTTATAGTCGACACTAGTTAAATCACAGTAGACTAAATTTCAAAATTGGGTCAGTCAATTTTTCAGAGCTCGCCGGAGTTCGCCAGTGCGGTCCAAGTGGCTCGGGTGGTTGTGGGGCCTCGCCGAACAAAGAAAACTCGACGCGGGTGGGGGGTGGGGGTGGCGGAGGAACACAGGCGGTGGGGGCCGGTGGTCCGACCGGCGGCCCGTGCCGTGTTCTGTATGGGAAGAATCAGAGACGAGGAAGAAGAAGGGTTAGGAGACGTAGGATCTTCATCCAACCGCCTGAAATGGTCGAGAGACAGCTGGGAGTTGCATTCTTAATGCTCTCTGGTTCATCATGTATGGGCACTACGCAACCAACATTTTATTATCCAAAATCTGCTTGCTCTTCTTTACCATGTTCGATAGTGCTGGCCTGTACGTGATCGATAGGCTTTCAATTACTAGCGGCAATACAACAACATATTTTCAAGCCAGTTCCACTTTCCCGATTTATATATCGTGGTTATGGTGTACCCCTATTATGTACACTATGATCTGCCTAGTTGCTATGTGCTCTTGTTATCATGGTTTGGTAATAAACTCTCTATACAGTACATTATGAACCTATCATCTGCCAGCTATCCTTACTTCTGGAGCCTATTTTTTTGTGTACTTGTGCCAGATTATATAAATGCACGCACGATATTACAGCACACATGAGCTCTCTCATCAGAATCCAGTGATAGCACATAAGTGTTTACAGGGGCGCCCCTATATTAGAATATCATCTGCATTACAAAGATAATCTCACAACTATTTATGTTTTCATGGTTCTCAGATATTATACGCAATTAAAGTGAATATCAAAATCCGCGCATCAGAAGAATATTGTGGAACACTGCAATGACTTACAAAATTGGCACCAAGGCATTGAGTGCCATTCTGGAAGCAATGAAACTCGTACGCTCCCCACCTGTTGATTCTTGTTCAGAATATCATCCTAATGACTATTCTAACCTCAAGGAGTCAAAGTCAGATGGCCTGTCCTGTTCACCCATCAAGGTGCCTGTTCTAACTTGGCAAGGTTTTATTGATTGCGCGTATCTTGCATATGTTGTCTTGCATTTCTTATACTTTGTTGCACCACCATCTGCTTAGTTTACTCATCATATAACTCAAGATATCATGCCCATCCATTATCAATACATATTCCATCTGTCCTCATACCATGTTTTTCCACTCAAATGCTGTTCTTGTGCATGAGACATCAAAAAGGAAGAGGGCGATTGCCGAACCTGAAGGAGCACCAGCAAAATCATTGAAAAACGTGGTGGTGCCGGAGAAATCAGACAGGGCCCCACTTATATTGGCTGTACAACCAATGATACAAAAGATAGGACTGACTCCAGCAGACTGTACCCATACTTCACTGGCCACACCACTTGCCCCACTACACAGGACCTGCACTACAGCAAAAGGTATACCGATTTCATTTGCCATAGCACCAGCCGTACCACAGAAAAATCCCACTCCAGCAAAAAGTACAGCAAGTCCACCGGCCGAAGACCTATCCCAATTGCAGAGACGGTCAATTCCTGCAGATTGGAACCCCATTCCATTTATTCCCAGTTTAAAATACAATGCTTTCAATGTTGTTAGGGACTACGTGCATATATTTATTGGAAATATGCCCTAGAGGCAATAATAAAAGGATTATTATTATATTTCCTTGTTCATGATAATTGTCTTTTATTCATGCTATAATTGCATTATCCGGAAATCGTAATACACTTGTGAATACATAGACCACAATATGTCCCTAGTAAGCCTCTAGTTGACTAGCTCGTTGATCAACAGATAGTCATGGTTTCCTGAATATGGACATTAGATGTCATTGATAACGGGATCACATCATTAGGAGAATGATGTGATGGACAAGACCCAATCCTAAGCATAGCACAAGATCATGTAGTTCGTTTTGCTAGAGCTTTTCCAATGTCAAGTATCTTTTCCTTAGACCATGAGATCGTGTAACTCCCAGATACTGTAGGAGTGCTTTAGGTGTACCAAACGTCACAACGTAACTGGGTGACTATAAAGGTGCACTACAGGTATCTCCGAAAGTGTCTGTTGGGTTGACACGGATCGAGACTGGGATTTGTCACTACGTATGACGGAGAGGTATCTCTGGGCCCACTCGGTAATGCATCATCATAATGAGCTCAAAGTGACCAAGTGTCTGGTCACGGGATCATGCATTACGGAACGAGTAAAGTGACTTGCCGGTAACGAGATTGAACAAGGTATTGGGATACCGATGATCGAATCTCAGGCAAGTAACATACCGATTGACAAAGGGAATTGTAAACGGGGTTGCTTAAATCCTCGACATCGTGGTTCATCCGATGAGATCATCGAGGAGTATGTGGGAGCCAACATGGGTATCCAGATCCCGCTGTTGGTTATTGACCGGAGAGCCGTCTTGGTCATGTCTACATGTCTCCCGAACCCGTAGGGTCTACACACTTAAGGTTCGGTGACGCTAGGGTTGTATGAATATGAGTATGCAGCAAATCGAAAGTTGTTTGGAGTCCCGGATGAGATCCCGGATGTCACGAGGAGTTCCGGAATAGTCCGGAGGTAAAGAATTATATATTGGAAGTGCAGTTTCAGCCATCGGGATAGTTTCGGGGGTCACCGGTATTGTACTGGGACCACCGGAAGGGTCCCGGGGGTCCACCGGGTGGGGCCACCTATCCCAGAGGGCCCCGTGGGCTGAAATGGGGAGGGGACCAGCCCCTGGTGGGCTGGTGCGCCCCCCCTTGGGCCCCCCCTGCACCTAGGGTTGGAGCCCCTAGGGTGGGGGGCGCCTCCACTTGCCTTGGGGGGCACTCCACCCCCCTGGCCGCCGCCCCCCTTGGGAGATCCCATCTCTAGGGCCGGCGCCCCCCCAGGGGGCCTATATAAAGGGGGGGGAGGGAGGGCAGCCGCACCCTGAAGTCTTGGCGCCTCCCTCTCCCCTGCTACACCTCTCCCTCTCGCAGAAGCTCGGTGAAGCTCTGCCGGAACCCTGCTGCATCCACCACCATGCCGTCGTGCTGCTGGATCTTCATCAACCTCTCCTTCCCCCTTGCTGGATGAAGAACGAGGAGACGTCATCCGCTTCGTACGTGTGTTGAACGCGGAGGTGATGTCCGTTCGGCACTTGGTCATCGGTGATTTGGATCACGACGAGTACGACTCCCTCAACACCGTTCTCTTGAACGCTTCTGCTCGCGATCTACAAAGGTATGTAGATGCACTACTATCACTCGTTGCTAGATGAACTCATAGATGGATCTTGGTGAAACCGTAGGAAATTTTTTATTTTCTGCAATGTTCCCCAACAGTGGCATCATGAGCTAGGTCTATGCGTAGTTCTCTATTGCACGAGTCGAACACAATTTGTTGTGGGCGTAGATGTTGTCAACTTTCTTGCCGCTACTAGGCTTATTTTGCTTCAGCGGTATTGTGGGATGAAGCAGCCCGGACCGACCTTACACGTACGCTTACGTGAGACAGGTTCCACCGACTGACATGCACTAGTTGCATAAGGTGGCTAGCGGGTGTCTGTCTCTCCCACTTTAGTTGGAGCGGATTCGATGAAAAGGGTCCTTATGAAGGGTAAATAGAAGTTGACAAATCACGTTGTGGTTATTCGTAGGTAAGAAAACGTTCTTGCTAGAACCCTATTGCAGCCACGTAAAAGATGCAACAACAATTAGAGGACGTCTAACTTGTTTTTGCAGCAATTGCCTTGTGATGTGATACTGCCAAAAGTTGTGATGAATGATGAATGATATATTGTGATGTATGAGATCATGTTCTTGTAATAGGAATCACGACTTGCATGTCGATGAGTATGACAACCGGCAGGAGCCATAGGAGTTGTCTTAATTATTGTATGACATGCGTGTCAATGATTTAATGCCATGTAATTACTTTACTTTATTGCTAAATCGTTAGCCATAGTAGTAGAAGTAATAGTTGGCGAGCAACTTCATGGAGACACGATGATGGAGATCATGGTGTCATGCCGGTGACGAAGATGATCATGGAGCCCCGAGATGGAGATCAAAGGAGCTATATGATATTGGCCATATCATGTCACTACTATATAATTGCATGTGATGTTTATTATGTTTATGCATCTTGTTTACTTAGAACGACGGTAGTAAATAAGATGATCCCTTATAATAATTTCAAGAAAGTGTTCTCCCCTAACTGTGCGCCGTTGCTAAAGTTTGTCGTTTCGAAGCACCACGTGATGATCGGGTGTGATAGATTCTTACGTTCACATACAACGGGTGTAAGACAGTTTTACACATGCAAAAACACTTAGGGTTAACTTGACGAGCCTAGCATGTACAGACATGGCCTCGGAACACAGAGACCGAAAGGTCGAACATGAGTCGTATGGAAGATACGATCAACATGGAGATGTTCACCGATGATGACTAGTCCGTCTCACGTGATGATCGGACACGGCCTAGTCGACTCGGATCATGTAACACTTAGATGACTAGAGGGATGTCTAATCTGAGTAGGAGTTCATTAAATAATTTGATTAGATGAACTTAATTATCATGAACTTAGTCTAAAATCTTTGCAAAATATGTCTTGTAGATCAAATGGCCAACGCTCATGTCAACAAGAACTTCAACGCGTTCCTAGAGAAAACCAATCTGAAAGATGATGGCAGCAACTATACGGAATGGGTCCGGAACCTGAGGATCATCCTCATAGCTGCCAAGAAAGCATATGTCCTAGAAGGACCGCTAGGTGAAGCACCCATCCTAGAGAACCAAGACGTTATGAACGCTTGGCAGTCATGTGCTGATGATTACTCCCTCGTTCAGTGCAGCATGCTTTACAGCTTAGAACCGGGGCTCCAAAAGCGTTTTGAGCGACACGGAGCATATGAGATGTTCGAGGAGCTGAAAATGGTTTTCCAAGCTCATGCCCGGGTCGACAGATATGAAGTCTCCGACAAGTTCTATAGTTGTAAGATGGAGGAAAATAGTTCTGTCAGTGAGCACATACTCAAAATGTCTGGGTTGCACAACCGCCTGTCCCAGCTGGACATTAACCTCCCGGACGAGGCGGTCATTGACAGAATCCTTCAGTCGCTCCCACCGAGCTACAAGAGCTTTGTGATGAACTACAATATGCAGGGGATGGTGAAAACTATTCCTTAAGTATTTTCAATGCTGAAGTCAGCAGAGGTAGAAATCAAGAAAGAACATCAAGTGTTGATGGTCAGTAAAACCACCAAGTTCAAGAAGGGCAAGGGGAAGAAGAACTTCAAGAAGGACGACAAAGATGTTGCCGCGCCCGGTAAGCCAGTTGCCGGGAAGAAGTCAAGGAATGGACCCAAGCCTGAGACTGAGTGCTTTTATTGCAAAAGGAAGGGTCACTGGAAGCGGACCTGCCCCAAATACTTAGCGGACAAGAAGGCCGGCAACACTAAAGGTATATGTGATATACATGTAATTGATGTGTACCTTACTAGTACTCGTAGTAACTCCTGGGTATTTGATACCGGCGCCGTTGCTCATATTTGTAACTCACAGCAGGAGCTGCGGAATAAGTGGAGACTGGCGAAGGACGAGGTGACTATGCGCGTCGGGAATGGTTCCAAGGTCGATGTGATCGCCGTCGGCACGCTACCTCTACATTTACCTACGGGATTAGTTTTAAACCTCAATAATTGTTATTTAGTGCCAAGTTTGAGCATGAACATTGTATCTGGATCTCGTTTAATGCAAGATGGCTACTCATTTAAATCCGAGAATAATGGTTGTTCTATTTATATGAGAGATATGTTTTATGGTCATGCCCCGATGGTCAATGGTTTATTCTTAATGAATCTCGAACGTAATGTTACACATATTCATAGTGTGAATACCAAAAGATGTAAAGTTGATAACGATAGTCCCACATACTTGTGGCACTGCCGCCTTGGTCACATTGGTGTCAAGCGCATGAAGAAGCTCCATGCTGATGGACTATTAGAGTCTCTCGATTATGAATCATTTGACACATGCAAACCATGCCTCATGGGCAAAATGACTAAGACTCCGTTCTCCGGAACAATGGAGCGAGCAACCAACTTATTGGAAATCATACATACCAATGTGTGCGGTCCAATGAGCGTTGAGGCTCGTGGAGGATATCATTATGTTCTCACTCTCACTGATGACTTGAGTAGATATGGGTATGTCTACTTGATGAAACACAAGTCTGAGACCTTTGAAAAGTTCAAGGAATATCAGAATGAGGTAGAGAATCAATGTGACCGAAAGATAAAATTCTTACGATCAGATCGTGGAGGAGAATATTTAAGTCACGAATTTGGTACGCACTTAAGAAAATGTGGAATTGTTTCACAACTCACACCACCTGGAACACCTCAGCGTAACGGTGTGTCCGAACATCGTAATTGCACTCTATTGGATATGGTGCGATCTATGATGTCTCTTACCGATTTACCGCTATCATTTTGGGGATACGCTCTAGAGACAGCTAAATTCACTTTAAATAGGGCTCCGTCTAAATCCGTTGATACGACACCGTATGAACTATGGTTTGGGAAGAAACCTAAGCTGTCGTTTCTAAAAGTTTGGGGATGCGATGCTTATGTCAAGAAACTTCAACCTGAAAAGCTCGAACCCAAGTCGGAAAAATGCGTCTTCATAGGATACCCTAAGGAAACCATTGGGTATACCTTCTACTTAAGATCCGAGTTCAAGATCTTTGTTGCCAAGAACGGATCCTTTATGGAAAAAGGGTTTCTCTCGAAAGAAATAAGTGGGAGGAAAGTAGAACTCGATGAAGTACTACCTCTTGAACCGGAAAGTAGTGCAGCTCAGGAAAAGGTTCATGTGGTGCCTACACCGACTGGAGAGGAAATTAATGATGATGATCAAGGTACTTCGGATCAAGTTGCTACTAAACTTCGTAGGTCCACAAGGACACGTTCCACACCAGAGTGGTATGGCAACCCTGTCCTGGAAATAATGTTGTTAGACAACGGTGAACCTTCGAACTATGAAGAAGCGATGGCGGGCCCAGATTCCAACAAATGGCTTGAAGCCATGCAATCCGAGATAGAATCCATGTATGAAAACAAAGTATGGACTTTGACAGACTTGCCCGATGATCGGCGAGCGATAGAAAACAAATGGATCTTTAAGAAGAAGACGGACGCGGATGGTAATGTTACCATCTATAAAGCTCGACTTGTCGCTAAGGGTTATCGACAAGTTCAAGGGGTTGACTACGATGAGACTTTCTCTCCCGTAGCGAAGCTAAAGTCCGTCCGAATCATGTTAGCAATTGCCGCATACTATGATTATGAGATATGGCAGATGGACGTCAAAACGACATTCCTTAACGGCTATCTTAAGGAAGAACTGTATATGATGCAGCCGGAGGGTTTTGTCAATCCTAAGAATGCTAACAAGGTATGCAAGCTCCAGCAATCCATTTATGGGCTGGTGCAAGCATCTCGGAGTTGGAACATTCGCTTTGATGAGATGATCAAAGCGTTTGGGTTTATGCAGACTTATGGAGAAGCCTGCGTTTACAAGAAAGTGAGTGGGAGCTCTGTAGCATTTCTCATATTATATGTAGATGACATACTTTTGATGGAAATGATATAGAACTTTTGGACAACATTAAGGCCTACTTGAATAAGTGTTTTTCAATGAAGGACCTTGGAGATGCTGCTTACATATTATGCATCAAGATCTATAGGGATAGATCGAGAGGCCTCATATGTCTTTCACAAAGCACATACCTTGATAAGATATTGAAGAAGTTCAAAATGGATCAGCCCAAGAAAGAGTTCCTGCCTGTATTGCAAGGTGTGAGATTGAGCTCGGCTCAATGCCCGACCACGGCAAAAGATAAAGAAGAGATGAGTGTCATCCCCTATGCCTCAGCCATAGGATCTATTATGTATGCCATGCTGTGTACCAGACCTGATGTAAACCTTGCCGTAAGTTTGGTAGGAAGGTACCAAAGCAATCCCGGCAAGGAACACTGGACAGCGGTCAAGAATATCCTTAAGTACCTGAAAAGGACAAAGGACATGTTTCTCTTCTATGGAGGTGACGAAGAGCTCGTCGTAAAGGGTTACGTCGATGCTAGCTTCGACACAGATCTAGATGACTCTAAGTCACAAACCGGATACGTGTATATGTTGAATCGTGGAGCAGTAAGCTGGTGCAGTTGCAAGCAGAGCGTCGTGGCGAGATCTACATGTGAAGCGGAGTACATGGCAGCCTCGGAGGCAGCACATGAAGCAATATGGATGAAGGAGTTTATCACCGACCTAGGAGTCATACCCAATGCGTCGGGGCCAATCACTCTCTTCTGTGACAACACTGGAGCTATTGGCCTTTCCAAGGAGCCCAGGTTTCACAAGAAGACCAGGCACATCAAGCGTCGTTTCAACTCCATCCGTGAAAATGTTCAAGATGGAGACATAGATATTTGTAAAGTACGTACGGATCTGAATGTCGCAGATCCATTGACTAAACCTCTTCCGCGAGCAAAACATGATCAACACCAGAACTCTATGGGTGTTCGATTCATCACAACGTAACTAGATTATTGACTCTAGTGCAAGTGGGAGACTGTTGGAAATATGCCCTAGAGGCAATAATAAAAGGATTATTATTATATTTCCTTGTTCATGATAATTGTCTTTTATTCATGCTATAATTGTATTATCCGGAAAATCGTAATACATGTGTGAATACATAGACCACAATATGTCCCTAGTAAGCCTCTAGTTGACTAGTTCGTTGATCAACAGATAGTCATGGTTTCCTGACTATGGACATTAGATGTCATTGATAACGGGATCACATCATTAGGAGAATGATGTGATGGACAAGACCCAATCCTAAGCATAGCACAAGATCGTGTAGTTCGTTTTGCTAGAGCTTTTCCAATGTCAAGTATCTTTTCCTTAGACCATGAGATCGTGTAACTCCCGGATACCGTAGGAGTGCTTTGGGTGTACCAAACGTCACAACGTAACTGGGTGACTATAAAGGTGCACTACAGGTATCTCCGAAAGTGTCTGTTGGGTTGACACGGATCGAGACTGGGATTTGTCACTCCGTATGACGGAGAGGTATCTCTGGGCCTACTCGGTAATGCATCATCATAATGAGCTCAAAGTGACCAAGTGTCTGGTCACGGGATCATGCATTACGGAACGAGTAAAGTGACTTGCCGGTAACGAGATTGAACAAGGTATTGGGATACCCACGATCGAATCTCGGGCAAGTAACGTACCGATTGACAAAGGGAATTGTATACGGGGTTGATTAAATCCTCGACATCATGGTTCATCCGATGAGATCATCGAGGAGTATGTGGGAGCCAACATGGGTAGAGATCCCGCTGTTGGTTATTGACCGGACAGCCGTCTCGGCCATGTCTACATGTCTCCCGAACCCATAGGGTCTACACACTTAAGGTTCGGTGATGCTAGGGTTATATGAATATGAGTATGCAGCAAACTGAAAGTTGTTCGGAGTCCCGGATGAGATCCCGGACGTCACGAGGAGTTCCGGAATAGTCTGGAGGTAAATAATTATATATAGGAAGTGCAGTTTCGGCCATCGGGAGAGTTTTGGGGGTCACGGTATTGTACGGGGACCACCGGAAGGGTCCCGGGGGTCCACCGGGTGGGGCCACCTATCCCGGAGGGCTCCGGGGGCTGAAGTGGGGAGGGGACCAGCCCCTGGTGGGCTGGTGCGCCCCCCTTGGCCCCCCATGCGCCTAGGGTTGGAAACCCTAGGGTAGGGGGGCGCCTCCACTTGCCTTGGGGGGCACTCCACCCCCTGGCCCCCCGCCCTTGGGAGATCCCATCTCCAGGGCCGGCGCCCCCCCAGGGGGCCTATATAAGGGGGGGAGAGGGAGGGCAGCCGCACCCTGAAGTCTTGGCGCCTCCCTCTCCCCTGCTACACCTCTCCCTCTCGCAGAAGCTCAGCGAAGCTCTGCCGGAACCCTGCTGCATCCACCACCACGCCGTCGTGCTGCTGGATCTTCATCAACCTCTCCTTCCCCCTTGATGGATCAAGAAGGAGGAGACCTCATCCGCTCTGTAGTTGTATTGAACGCGGAGGTGCTGTCCGTTCGGCACTTGGTCATCGGTGATTTGGATCACGACGAGTACGGCTCCCTCAACCCCGTTCTCTTGAACGCTTCCGCTCGCGATCTACAAAGGTATGTAGATGCACTACTATCACTCGTTGCTAGATGAACTCATAGATGGATCTTGGTGAAACCGTAGGAAAATTTTTATTTTTTGCAACGTTCCCCAACAATATTCCCATCATGGGAAGATTATAGTGAAGACAAACACCATTTTCACATCTTCCTGTCCAACTTACGTGTAAGTGCTATTATTCATGGTTATTATTTTCCTCTTTTCTGCTGATCAAACACATCAATGATTTACATTACATTGTTGTAACTAGGTGAGGGTCAATCTGGATAGTCATGACGTGCAAAGCTTGCTTGTGCTTTTCAAGGAAGCATTGCAGCAGTATCGGTGTTACCTGAGGAAATCACACTTTGATGGCAAGTCTATAACGAATTTTCGGTGAAGTCTGCTGTGCTAAATTTAGAGGACATTGAATGGAAAAACCTTGTTACGCACTGGTCTCGTTCCCAGGATGAGGTACTGTCTATGAAATCACATGACAATTTGAACTTTTAGTTTTCCGCATGTGCCTTACAAATCTTTTTTTATAGGAAATCAGCTCGAAGAAGAATTCCGGTTTGAAAAGAATGACAGGATATCGCAAATATGCTGCCCGCTGCTTTCTCTTGTTAGTACCTGTTGTCCTGTATCACTATACTTGCATACATACCTGGTTCATTATGTGACAGCAGTATGCATGATAGCTTGCTTATCAATTGTTCCCTCCAAATTATCTGATCTGTATGAATGGTTACATTAGGGTAGAATATATCCAATGCCAATGAATTCTTTTAGCTCTGCATTGTTCTTGTAAGTACATGTTGTCCTTTATCAGTGTACTTATATTGACAGGTAGTTGTTCATGTACCATCACTCTGCAGCTTATTTTCCTTTGCCCTCCATTTTCTACACATCAGATCTATATTTACTCTTACCATAAGGCTGGTACTGAAGAAGTTTAGCTGTGCATTGCTCTTGGCTGTGCCTTTTGCCTGTATCACTGCACATACATTTATAGCTACTTGGTTATGTAGCATCACTATTCATCTTATCTTAAATATTCTCCATTTTTTCGTATATTATCACATCTATATTTACTCTTAACAAAATGTAGAATAAAGGCAATGCTTATGAAGAAGATTTTGTGCTAAACTTCTTAAATTGCCCCCCCCCCCATCAGCATGGACAAGGGCTTTATAGAGCCTGTCTTCACCAGTAATGTAAGTTTGTCCTTCTCAAGCCTTCAAACTTTATTGTGTATATTTGGTTAGGCATGACTACAACAGCTGTTTATTTTTGGTGTTTGCATCAAATTGCATGTTTAAAGTTTATTATGTAGTTCATAAACGAAAGTTTGTCCTTCTCAATTTAAGTTTTCAGTTGTAAAACAAGTTCCTTCTTCATACCATGTAAATTAAACTATTCAGAGCAAGTGATCTCCTTTTGCACTGCATGTATGCTTCTGTTCTTCATCCGTAATCCAGTGGTGTGGTGAACCTACCCACTACAGCACAATGTCATATTCTGCAATGTCTTAACTATGAACAATGTCATATCATTCTACTATTATTTAAACCGTCTCTTTATTTGCCAATCTGAAATGGGATAAATTGACAGCACACTAACCATTGATACTTATGAGTTCTTGATCTGTAATCCAGTGGTGTCGTGAAGCTGCCAACTCCTTCACAATGTCATTTCCTACCATGTCTTGACCTGAACAATACCATATTGTGTTAATGCAATTTTAAACTGTGTCACTTTATTTGTCAGTAAGAAATGTGATGAATTGTCAGCACTGATACTTTTATGTGCGAAACCTGTCATCTGTCTGCTTGTTTATCTTTCAGAGTGAGGAAGATATAAGTGTTGAACAAGTGCAGTCTCATCATCTTACTCAGCTGCTTGCGCTGCAGCTCCCCAGCAGGGCTAATCTTTCTTGAACTCTATTGAAGTGCTGTCAAACTGGCCCACTAGTAGATTTAGGCCTTTAATAGGCCGAGTAACCCCCGGCCCTCTTTTCGCAAGAAAACTCAATGGGCTTTTAGGAGGCTGAGAAGTAGGCTGGGCCTGCAACGTGCTGAATAGCTCACGGGCCGGTGACAGCCCGAAATGGACCCCGGCCCATGATTGTGCGAATCAATTCACGGGCTTTTAACAGGCCAAAGTTGTCTCGGTCCTTATTTGGCCCAATCAGATATATCGGCTGCGAGCAGGCCGGATGCAAATCGGGCCGTAGTTAGGCCCAACTATATGATGGGCTTTTAACAGGCCGAAATTAATATAGGGCCGAAATGTTAAATGGGCCCTTAACAGGCCGAAACTAATATCAGGCTGAATTACTAAATGGGCCTTTAGCAAGTGGGCCTAAAAGCATAGCGTCCAGTCAACGGGCCGAATCTGATATGGGCCATAATTGAGCCCAAAGCCTTTTAAAGGGCCGAACTTGATCTGGGCTGTGATTTGGCCCAGTAAGTGGGAGGCTTTTAACGGGCCGGATCTTATATGGGCCATTATTAGGCCTGGAACATGGCAGGCCATTAATGGACCGGATCAATTATGGGTCGTCATTTGGCCCAAAACATGGCAGCCAGTTAATGGGCCGGCCTACTAGGGTCCTCAAAATCTTGTGGGCCTACAGCTGGGCCGGCCCATTAATGTTAGCCCAATCTCGTGGGCCTTTAGCTGGGCCGACCCATTATGATCCGCAAGAATTTTGTGGGCCTTTACCTGGGCCGGCCCATTATGGCACACAAAAATCTTGCGGGCCTTTACCTGGGCCGGCCTATTATGGCCCGCGAAATCTTGTGGGCCTTTAGCTGGGCCAGCCCATTATAGTCCGAAAAATCTCGTGGGCCTTTAACTGGGCCGGCCCATTAAGGGCCGCAAAAATCTTGTGGGCCTTTAGTTGGACTGGCCCATTTAAACTTGTTGGGCCGTGCCACGTGTCGACGTATCATAGGCGCCTTCTTTCCAATGAGTGGATGACATCTGTTCCAACGATGAGCCGGCACGTGTTTCCTCCAGCCAATGATGATTTTACACGTGGAAAATCCCCATTGGTCGGGGCTGTTAACGGGTTATCGGATCCAAAACCCGACCCGATAGCTTAACGGCGTTCCGTTAGGGTGGATGCACGTGTCGGTCACCCTTGACGAAAGCACTTCTGTGACACGCGATTTATCGTCATGGAAGTGGACACTTCCGTGATGATAATTTTGATAATGTCATGGAACACTTCTACGACAGCACAGGTATGACTATCTTGATTCTGTCATCAGTTTGTCATGGATGTACATGCATGACAAAAAACGCGACCTACTGTGACAAACACGTATCATCACGGAAGTGTATTTTTCTTGTAGTGTCAATGGGTCACCATGAATCTTCCCTGCGAAAGCGTAAGGCGCTTTGAACAAAAATATAAAACCCCTACCAGCCGCAATCTTTCGTGCCTCCTGAATATCCTTCAGCGCCGTCTGGGCTTCCTCCCGAACCTTATTCGCGGTCCGGACAGCTTCGGCGAGTTCGGATTCTTTCAATGATAGACTCTGCTCCAAACTTTCGCTTCTCCCTACGGCCTCCTGAAGCTCTCGTTTAGCTTCCACGACCCTCACCTCGTGTTTGCCCGCTCAGCGGCCGCTTTCTTTTCGGCCAACGCAACAACCTTCGTGAGTGCCTCAATTTCGGCATTTGCCCCTGGAGTGCACGATATATATACTCTAAGATAGTCACAACTACTTACTTGTGCTAAAAGTTACTAACAGTTTGAAAACATACCTTGTTGGTCCTCCAGCTGCTTCTTCACTCGGCCGAGTTCCTCTTCGGCCTGCACCAGACTCTGCTTGAGTCCGGACACTTCCACGACATGAGAGGAGGCAGTCGCCGCAGACATCTGATTCATAAAATATATACGTCATTAGCTAGGTCTCCTGCGGACGGGAAGTTGATCCCCTGTCCGGTTCCTGTCCTCTCCGGACAGTGTATCAGGGGCTACTATCTATACTATGACAGTCTTCTATACAAACCTCCAAGCCTTTTACAAGGCTGACGCGGGATTCATTCAGTCCGCTCTCGGCGGCCTGAATCTTTCTATCACCACGACCATAAGGGCGCGGTGTTCATCAATAATGGACGCACTCTCCAGTGCTTTCGATAGGCCACCTAACGCCTTCGGTTGGACGAAGGCTGCAGACGGAGAAGGATCGCACCCTCCAGTTAAGAGGGGCTGCCTGCTTGATCTCGGAGCCTTAAGGGCCTCCGGAACTGTGTCCGGCTGCGGGCCGGATTCACGATTGCCCCCACCGTCAACATTCTTGGGAAACGCCGCTCCCGCACGTCCGGCCTCCAAGGTACGCTCCCCTGGCTCAGGTCCCTTTTGGACGACACCTCGGTGTCACAGCCAGGCTCTTGGGAAGGGGCCCTGGGAGGTGTTTCACTCTCCAGGGCATCAGAACCCAACGAGTCCTCTGATGAGGCCTGTTGGGACGAAGACCTCTCCGGACTATAAAAAGCACAGTGCGAATCAAAATTGTACCAGGGGCTGGGCCCTGGGATCCTCCTCTGTGCTGCTATCGGTAGCCGTGACGGACGCCTCGGGGACGGACGTTCTTCCCCTCTTAGGCGAATCTGCCTCTAAGGATGAGGAGGCTGCCCTTTTCTTCCTCCCCCTCGTAGGGGACTCGGGCTCTTCTTCTTCCTCATCCTCTTCCTCTTCGTCTTCTTCCTCCTCCTCGTTCTCTCTAGTGGAGGGAGGGTCACTGGAGTCTTCGGACTTCGTGTCCGAAGTGCCACGACGACGGAGACCGCTCCTGGTCTCCTTTGCCTTTTTTTGGCCTCCTTCTTCGGCGCCTTGTAAGGTGATGGGACCAGCACCTTCATCAGAAGAGGTCCCGCCGGTTCTTCCGGCAGCGTAGCCGGACAATGAATCCGCTCCGCCACCTTCGTCCATTCCTGAAGGCAACCATGGAAAGACACGTTAAAAAAACATCTCCTCCGGGACATATCAATGAAAGATATGAATAGCCAAGATATGATGGCGATTTACCGGGCTGGCGGGATGGGACAATTGGTGCCCGCGGTCTACGGCTGAGTCCGACCATGGTTTGCCGGACTTAAAGAGCATCTTCCAGATGTCCTTCTGCAAGGAGCCGAAAATCTCCCACAGGGTCCGGTGCTCGGCCGGATTGTACTCCCACAAGTCACAACCTCTGTGCTGACAAGGAAGGATCTGGCGGAACAGCATCACCTGGACCACGTCAACAAGCCTGATGGCCTTGTCCTCCATACCTTTGACGCGTGCCTGGATCACTAACAGTTCGTCGGACGATGACCAGTTCACGCCCTTCTTGGGCCAGGATGTGAGTCGCAAAGGGGCTCCAGATCGAAACTCAGGAGCAGCGGCCCACTTTTTGCCGCGCAGCTCGGTGATATAGAACCACTATTGCTGCCACTCCTTGACGGACTCACTGAAAGTACCCGTCGGTCATACAACCTGGGGCATCCTGCTCACCATGGCACCTCCGCACAAGGCATGTTCGCCATTCACCACTTTGGGCTTCACGTTGAAGATCTTGAGGCATAGCCCGAAGTGCGTCGAGACGCGGAGAAAGGCCTCGCACACGACGATAAACGTCGAGATGTTGAGGAAGGAATTGGGAGATAGATCGTGAAAATCAATCCCGTAGTAATACATGATGCCGCGGACGAAATGGGGGAGGAAAACGACTCTCTCATGGGGCTCCGGAGTAGGGACGATCTGTCCCGCCGTTGGAAGACGGTGGCCGATTTTCTTGTCCAAATATTCGGCCGCCCACAGCTTTTTAATATCCTTCTCCTGGATGGAGGAGGCCATCCACTTACCTCCTGCTCCGGAACCGGACATTTTTGGAGGACCTTTTTTTGTGGGGAGGATGAATGCTTGGGCGCTAGTGCTTGGGCAGAAGGAAAGGGTCGAGCGGAGGTAGAAGGAGGCGCAGGTAGAAGGGAGGAGGCTTTTTCCCCTTTTATCGAGGCGATAAAACTTTACGCCTCCCCGCTTGCCTAACGGAGCCTGCTCGTTCCCCACGTACCGTAAACGGTGGTATGGTTGAGTTACCCACGCCCGTATTGAAGAGGATCCCGCATTAAGGGGTCACGATCTCTGCTTTGACAAGACGTGCTAAAGAAACCGCTGCGCGATACGTATGGAAGCAGGTTGTGAAAAACGGTTCGGATAAAAACCGGACCGTGGCGTGATGTCACTTTTTGAAGAATTGTCAGCAGATTAGATTCATGGATTATTATTCTCTCTACGGTGGTATTTATCTTACAGAGCTGGACACGGTCCTTGTGTTCGAAATTAACTTTGGAGTATTCGGAGGTGGAACCCGCCTCGCAATGCCGAAGACAATCTATGCGCCGGACTCATCGTCATTGAAGCCTGGTTCAGGGGCTAATGAGGGAGTCCTGGATAAGGGGGTATCCGGACAGCCGGACTATATACTTTGGCCGGACTGTTGGACTATGAAGATACAAGACAGAAAACTTCGTCCCGTGTCTGGATGGGACTCTCCTTGGCGTGGAAGGCAAGCTTGGCGATTCGGATGTAGATCTCCTCCCTTGTAAACCGACTCTGTGTAACCCTAGCCCCCTCCGGTGTCTATATAAACCGGAGGGTTTAGTCCGTAGGACACAACAACTACAATCATACCATAGGCTAGCTTCTAGGGTTTAGCCTCTCTGATCTCGTGGTAGATCAACTCTTGTAATACTCATATCATCAAGATCAATCAAGCAGGAAGTAGGATTTTACCTCCATCCAGAGGGCCCAAACCTAGGTAAACATCGTGTCCCCTGCCTCCTGTTACCATTAGTCTTAGACGCACAGTTCGGAACCCCCTACCCGAGATTCGCCGGTTTTGACACCGACAACCGGTCCTTTGGTGTGACAATATTGGTGCGACATATCTTTCGTCCAATCCAGTTTTCCATGCTCGTACCAAGCACATTGAAGTTGACTATCATTTTGTGAGCAAAAATGCTAGACCTACGGGGTCCTTCCTAACCAACTAAACATTGCCCCCCCCCCCTTGATTTTTAGGTGGATGGGGCCCCTCACTCCCCTTAATCCAATCATGATTTGCCAGCTGAAACTCACCCCGTAAAACCCTGTAACTGTCCATCGGTGTAGCATTACTGTTTTGTGAGGGAACGTGTTGCACAGAAACTTCTTCATATCAAGTTTATCTCCTTCAAAGATCAACTTGCTGACGTCTTCACGAAACCACTTTCACAGTCTCAGTTTGAAGGTTGTAGACGGAATCATAACTTGCTTTGCACTTCAGGCTACAGTTGGAACAGGGGTGGGGGGTGCTAGACAACGTTTATGCCTAGCTTATGTATATACCCTGTATCTTGTATTTGTACACTTGGTGTATCCTTATATATATGAGATAGCCACACCCGTATTTGGGTGTCATGCAGTCTCCCAAACCCTAAGTCTAATACCTACGACGAGTCCTAGCGAAAAATGAGAAACTAGACATAAAAATATTTACCAGGCAGTAAGTTGAGCCGGGAGATTGCACTCGTCGTGTAAGCAGCGGCCGGTGGTCGATCGATGTGCTCCCGTTGGAAGTTCGTTGTTCGGGTCACGCACCGGCTGCCATGCACGATGAGCTCGACACGGACCTAGTTACGCGTGTATTCTATAATCGTGCCAGTTTGTTGCCCGGCGACTTCGGTCGAAAGCTTGCCGGCGAAGCGAAGTGCGGCGATCGCCGGCCGTGAGGTACGTGGAGCGAGAAGAAGATGCACACGTACGTGCCGGTGTTCTCCTTTCAGGTTTTCAAACTCGTTGCTTCTTTTGAGGAGTATGCACGCGGGTGGAAGAATGCGTGCGTCTCCGCCGACGGCACAAAAGAAAGAATCTGCTCGTAACACACGCCATGTGTGCGTTGTGTCGGCGACAATGACCGCTGTCCCGTTCGCGCTGGACACGGGTAGCAATTAGCTAGGCGCATCTCATAAATGGGCGGCACGAGCGTGAGTTGCGAGCCAGACCATGCCGCATGACGGTTCACCGAAAAAATTGTGCATGGCATATGCTCGTCTCTTTCAGCACCAGCGATGGTCGAAAAGCAACGTCCTCTTTTTTTAAGAAAAAACTGTCTTACTAAGTCTCAGTCGACTTAGACTTCGTTCTGTCTCAGTCGATGCTATATTCGTTAGATCATATATTGAGATCCGTGCAAAATTTTCATTTTAGATTTCTTTTTTCTTTTTTACATGGTGTGTCACTTGATTGACACTTGATTAAATCTCAGTCGACTGTGACCTAGCCACACCCTTTCAAAAAATATTGCGAACAAGAAAAGAAAAGAGCTTATGGGACACGATGAAGGACCGTTGGCCATTGCCGAACAGGTATGATCTTGCATGTACGGGTGATGAATGGTTTCTTCACTTGCTTGCTGGTCAGCAGAGCAATCTCCGGGACATGATCATTATAGTGCTATGGAGGGTTTGGCATTTACGTAATGAAGTCATGCATGCGAAATCTATTCCACCAACGAAGGTGTCTTGTGATTATCTATGCAGCTATCTTAACTCTGTGCTAAAATTAGGCTATATGGGTGTGGAAGAGGTGATCAAAGGTAAGACTCCAATGTTGATGGAACTGGTGATTGAGAAAATTCGGTCGTCATCGCCATGTCTTCCGTGGCCGGCTCCTACGCCGGGCTGGATAGCTCTCTCTGTTGATGGTTCTTATTGTACGGAAGACGAAACTGCGGGATTGGATATGGTTTTGCGTGATGACAAGGGTGGTGTTATTTTTGTGGCTTACCGGCGCATTTATATTGTAATGAGGCGCTGGAAGCAGAGTTACATTCGATTATGGAAGGAGTAAACCTCGCAATTCAACGGTCGAATCGACCAGTTCAACTATAATCTGATTGTTCGGTAGCTTTGTCAGCATTGTCTAATGATTCACTGGACATATCAGCATATGGTCATCTCTTGGCAGAAATCAAAGATTTACTGGAGAATAGGGTGTTTGTTCGTATTAAAGTTTCTCATGATAAAAGAAGTTGCACATTGCTTAGCAAATTATGGTAGATCTAGGGATAGTATTGTGTGCTGGCTTAACCAATCCCCTCCTTTTATTTCTGAACTTGTTGCTAAGGATTGTAATTATGTGAGCTTTGAATAAAACACCCTATTTCCATCGCCAAAAAAAAAAGAGAGAGCCGGAGATAGCTTAGCCGAGGGACTGCAGAGGTCGTGCCAAAGTTTCTGAAAAGAAAAAGAATTCCACCAACTTGTGCAAAAGTCGTGCCAAAATTACTGAATCCAAATCGTGGGACTGCAAGCGAGTGATGACTGGTCATGCATGTGACATGAACCAACAACGGTCGGCACATGGAGCACAATTTCTGGTCAAAATAATAAGGATAGAAGCAACGAGTAGATCGAGCATATACCATGCGTATGCTGACGACTAGCTGGACGGACTCTATACTCCACTGGGGAATCTAAGACTCGACAGCACTAGTAGTCGCGCAATAGACGGATTTTGAAGGGAGAAGCCGGCAAAGAAACCCGCGAAATGTGATGCAATTTGAGCAGTGAAGGGAGAAGGCCTTGCATCGGCGTCTTACAGACAGGGACGTGTGTATTGCAGACGTCCGATCATAAGGGCAATAGGGCGATGGATATGCTATCATATTCATATACAGTCGCGTATTAACCGTCGTATTCGTCGTGACCTCCATGGCAGGTACACGGAGATAGATCGCGTAGTGCTGACACGGCGAGGAAGACCAAGAGCAGAAACAGCGATGTCCTTATGTGAAGTGCAGTGCACTGACGCATGCATTTGGCATTTCATGTTTTCTTTAGAGGTGCAGGTTTCGTGGTGCGTTCAGAGAAATAGTACGTGCATGCAGACGACGGAATCGACGTCCGAACCGCCGCCTCGCCGGCCGAGAAGGACGCGCACAGTGCGTCGATGCAATGCGCCGCACCTCCTTCCTCCATCCTCATCCCCATCGCTCACGCGCCACGGCCGTACCGCCGGTCTCTGTGGCCAGCGGCAGTGGCTGGCTGGTCCCGGCCCCGGCCGCGCCTGCTCCATGCGTACGTTGCGTGCACGGCTCTCCGCACCTCGGCCGTGGGCGCGGTGGTCCGATCCCCGTGCTGTTTTGTAGGGCAAGCACGCGTTGCCTTGCCCTCCGTCGGCATCCGCATCGGCATCTCGCACGCCCCGCGACGGCGACCCGTGTACCGGACCACGCCCGTGCATCGCCTTCTTCCCCACGGCACCGGTAGCGGTAGGGACACTTGTGCGTGAGCTGCTTGCATTGCGCTCCAAACATCTGCCCACCCGTGCCCTGCCGTCGGGAGCGCGTCTCCTGATGGCCGCTGTCCCGTCGCGTCCCGTCCCGGCGATCAACTCGTCGTGAATGGCGCCGGCCGATGCGCCCACACGTCCAATCGGTGCAACTTTGCGTAGTGCATCGAGATTCACTCGAAGCGACGCGACGGAAAATCCGACCACGATGTGGAACAAAGCTATGACGGCGATGGTTTTGGTATCGGAATCACATTCCTCCTGAGCCGGGCGGCCGTCTCCGATTGCTCCGGGGAGTCAGCCACGTCGTCGTCGCCGTTAATTGCTTGACGAAATCGCACCTCTGAGGCAGGCGAAGCGGAGAGAAGATCGGTCTTCGGCGCACGAAATTTGCTTAGACCAAATCGCGCCTTCGAGACAGACGGGACGTGAGTGGACGATATCCTCTCACAGCCTCACCTACGACACGAAATCTTCGCGCGATGGCACCACGGAGCACCCAGAATTCGACAGCTCGATTGCACCGGAAGAAATATCGTATCACCAACCATCGCGTGACGGAGATCCGAGGATAGCTAGGCACCGCCGGTATATTCCCATCCCCGTACATGTAGTATCACGACGACGACGGGGTGTAGGCATGCATTTGCCACTTCCATCAACAGGTCATTTCCGGTGCCCCAGGAGGCCCAGAGGCAAGGGCTTTGCCTGTCCTTCCAGCTAATTCATGGATGGACACGATGTGTGGACGATGACACTACTACTGCTTGATTTGACCCGGCCCGACAGGATCTATCAAGTGTTTCGACCCGAAAGGGCGCAGGGGGGCGGGTGTTGTTTTCTTCGTGACATAATCTTTAATGCATTTAACGTACACCATTTCTAGTGATATATCAAAATTTGGGAATTATAAAAGGTTGCTACGAAACTTGTAGGAAATCTGCATAGTTTAACTTAGCAGCGTTCAAGTGGCTCGCACGCTGGGTTTTTTTTTCGAATGGGCTCACACGCTGCTAACAGGCGTTCTAGCAGTTTGTTTGAGTGTTACAAAATCTCTTGCTACCAAATTATGTCGATGCCCTTTGTGCCTTTGTTTCATGCATACAATTCATAAATCCAAACATTTGTGTGTGATAATTGCTTTCAACCCCGCGACAGGAGATAATCAGTGGAATGTAGATGTTTTGTTGGGGCGGTTGGAGTGTGTAGGAGTGTGACAATGATTTAGTGTTTTTGTTTATTTTGTGACATAATTTCATTTATGCATTTTTTTTGGGATTTATGGAAGGTTGTAAACTATATGTACCACAGGGTGTTGCATAATATAGAATAGCAGCGTTTCCAGAGATTAAACGCTGCTAAAACGATCACTAGCAGCGTCTATGTAGACCTCAAACGCTGCTACTTTCTTTTTAGGTTCATAATCTCATTCTTCTAGCCAGACTGACGATGGAGCATGTGTGCCGGACTGGAAACCTCGTCTGTGTCTAGCCAGACCGACGAAGGAGGCGTCCGCAGGTGTCGCCCTCCATGTTGCGGTTGCTCCTTTTCCTCCATGTTGCTCTAGGTGAAAATCTTGATTCTTTGGGTCGGGCTCCGGCGGTGCTCTGGTGTTGTGCCCTTCGTGAAGACACCGTCGTGGAGCTCATGGTACGTCAGCGCTCAGTCTCATCTCTTTGCGGTGCTTTTTTATAGTTGAGAGCTTCGTCGTCTCTATATCCACTTGGAGTTGCATGGAGCCTGGTGTGACTGAACCGAAACACCTTTATATCTTGCTTGGGTGTGTGTGAGCTCGTGTTATATGAATCGTTTGTATAGTAATCGTTAGTTCTTATATAAAATGGGGTGAAAGTCTTTTTGATGGTTGATGATCTTACTATGCTTCCATCTACACCTTTCGGCAGTCAGTAGTCACTACAAGCTCCTCCGTACGCACTCTATAAATATTGTCGGTGAAAAAACCATGACACAAACAATCATCCTAGCAGATGGCGTGGCGGCGGCGGCATCCTCGTGGTGGACATGTGTCCTCGGGCTCCGCCATTGCGACGGCGTTTGCTCCAGCGTCGGCGTGAAGCTTGTGAGGTAGTTCAGGAGCGGATGCAGATTATGGTCTGCATCGACGACATCTGTAAGACGGAGCATGTGCTGGGCTCGTGGTTGGTGGAGGGCAGATATGGTTTCCTCCTTCGGCGTTTTAGTCGTGGTGGGTTGCCAGATCTGGAGTTCGATGGTGTGTTCGGGGTGTTGCCCCGGTCTGATTCGTTCAACGATAAGGGTTTCACTTTTGGTGAGCCACATTGGAGGTCCGTAAAGCTGCATATCAGCGATGGAGCCGCGTCGAGCTCGGGTGAGGAGGTGATTCGTCATTCTTTTCTTCGGTGGCTGTTGCGGTGGTGCCGGAGGCAGGTAACGGACGTTGGTGTCAAGCTCAGAGATGTTCTGCTAATTTTTCAGTTTTGTCATGTCGGTCTTTACGTGACTTGTACTTTGTTCTTTATGATATGAATGAGACATGTATTACCATAAAAAAAACAATCATCCTAGCAAAAAACGATGACACACGAAAAACTAAACGTGTGATAGGTAAAATAAGCACATTGGCCGGTGGTCGGTCGATGTGCTTCCGGTTGGAGCTGGTTGTGCGGGTACGGAGCACCGCCGCACCGACTTCACCCGTCCCGACGAATACACACTTACACATGCCATGATGAGCTCGACACGGGCCTAGTTCGCCGTGTAATCTATCGTGCCAGTTTGTCGCCCGGCGACCTCGGTCGAAAGCTTGCCGGGGAAGCGAGCAAAACGCGTGCGCCGACGTACGTGCAACGAGAAGAAGGTGTACACGTACGTGCTGGTTCTCTCCTTTCAGCAGTTTTCAACTCCTCATCGCTTCTTTTGAGGAGCATGCGGCTACGTATGCCGACGGACTCAAAGTAAAGAATGAAGAATCTGTTGGGAACACACGCCATGTGTGACTAGTTTAATTTCGGCGACAATGACCGCTGTCTCGTTCGCGCTAGACACGGGCAGGATTAACGAGTGCGAGCTGGGAACCAGAACCATGCTGCATAATTGGTTCGTACACCAAATGTTGTGCATGGCATATGCTCGTCTCTTTCGGCACCAGTGCGGGTTGAGAAGCGACGTAATTTCAGAAATGGATTGCGAGTCAGAAAAGATAGCTTAGCTTAATTATCTCTACCCAGCTCGATCGACGGGGGTGGATCTGTTTACTTTTCTAGTGTGTGGTTCACAACCACGTAGATTTGGATCCACCAACAGCGAAGGTCCGTGACTATTCAAATCTCGCGTTAAAGCATTCCGACTGACTGAAGAAATGAATAAAGAAATGAAGCCAACGAGTTAACAACCACACTGACTGACGGACAGAAACGCCGAAATTGTTGCTCTCATCTACACATCGTACATCACCCATCGACATCGTCTCAACTTTCTTTTTGCAAGAGAGAGCAAAGTACTGTGCTCCTTTTATTTCCGACGGAGGAACTGCACATAGGTCTTTCGAAAGAATTGCACGCATGCAAAAGTTTCTGATTTGCAAAGGGACAGTCAGGGTCTTTGTGAAATTCCTATATGGAGCCAAGTGTTGACAAAGGATGAAAGGACTCTGCACGCATGAACCATCAAGGGCCACACGGAGCACAAATTCTAGTCAAAATTATGGGGAAAAACACACATGAGAAGAGTATACACCATGCGTATGCAGACGGCTATATCGATTCTATGCTCTACTAGATTCCACTTTGGAGTCAAGAAGATGATTACATGCAACTTGCTGGAACTGTGTAGCTGCCAAAGCAAGCGCAATTGGCGGACTGTGAAGGGAGAAGCCGGCAAGGAAACCCGCGGAATGTGATGGGTTCGTAGCAGTGGCGAAAACGACGCCGGTCTTGGATCGAGTCCGACTCCGACTCCGATGGTGGGCGAACACCATTGGCTCACTATGCATGCTAGGTCTTGCATCGGCGTCTTACAGACGGGGACGTATTATCACAGACGTCGAGTAATCATATGGGCAATATACAGATCGATGGATATATGCTACTCTCATATACAGTCGCGTATTAACCGTCGTGTTCGTCGTGACCTCTCTGACAGGTTTTTTCTTTCGAAGGGGGGACTCCCCGGCCTCTGCATCAGAACGATGCATACGACCACTTAAATAAATGAAGTAGGTTCAACAATGTCATAGAGTCTTGAAACAAAATAAAGGCGAGCTCACATAGAGCCTCGACGCGAAAACAAGAAAATGTCATAAAGCCACAACCGGCTGGCAAAATAAAGATAGGAAAACTAATTGCCTATCATATTACATGTCCGCCATCCAAACCGGTTGAAGATATCCCACGCTATCATCTCTCACCGGGCAGATCCAGTAATCAAACGTTCTCTGGCCTCCGTCGGAGTGAGTAAGGACCACATACGGATCAACGCCGTAGCACGGAAGCAAAAAACTAATAGTAGTTATTCTGTTAAATGCCAAATCTACCTCCCTGACAGGTACGGGGAGATAAGATTGCGTGCTCAAACGGGGAGAAAGACCGAGACCACCAACAGTGATGGTATTCTTAATTATTGCGCGCCATCATATGCTGTACTGCGTAGATTAGCTCGAGTTCGAACATCTTTCTTTATGTTTACATCGAACGCATCTGGTCCGGAGAACTAAAGCAAGAACGCATGAATGCAGCCCATGAGCTGGCTTTGCCACGACTAGTTGCGTTCGATGGCCATCCTCGCCGTGCATGGGTCCTTGCATCGCACAGCTTGATGACCACAAGTACGTACACCACAAAGATCACTCTTCCATTCTCATCCCCATCACGGCCGTACCGCGCATGCACCATCCATCCGTTGCGTGCACGCCTCTCCGCACCTCGATCGGCCGTCGGCGCGCTGGTCCGATCCGCGTTCAGCTGTTTGTAGGGCACCCACGCGTTGCCCTCCGTCGGCATCGGCAGGCCACGACGGCGACCCATGTACCTCGACACGCCCGTGCATCGCCGTCTTCCCCATGGCACCAGACACTTGTACGCGAGCTGCAAGCGCCCCGACACCTGCCCGTGCCTGCCGTCGGGAGCGCGTCCCCTGGTGGCCGCCGTCGCCTCGCGTCGCGTCCCGTCCGGGCGGCTAAGAAGGGCATGCACCGAATATGCCGGATGCACCAGAGTGAAAAATGCCACGCCGGTGCCTCCAATCAACCCATCAACTCGTCCAGAATGGCGCCGGTCGATGCGCCCGCGCGTCCAATCGGTGCAACTTTTCTTAGTGCGGTGAGATTCACTCCGAAGCGACGTACGCGACGGGAAATCCGACCCCGATGTGGAACAAAGCTACTATGGCGGTGATGGTTTCTGTTTCAGGATCACATTCTACCCACCCCACCCACCCGGCTTTGCTGATTCCTCCTGAGCCGTCCGTCTCCAATTTCTCCGGGGAGTCAGCCGCGTCGGGGCGCCAAAGGGCACACAAACTGCTTTGGTGATGTCACCGGTCTAGAGACAAACTTCCAAAATAGCTCCTATGTCCCCATCCGGTGTAGCAACCGCAACCTAGGAGAGATCCTCCATAACTTGCCGGCAACCCGAGCTCACTTTCCCATTCGTTACTTGGGCCTACCACTATCCATATGGCAACTCAAGAGAGCAGATTTTCAATTCCTTGAAGATAAGGTTGCCGCAAGGCTGGTACCTTGGGATGGGCAGAACGTCACCACTACGGGTCGTGGTAGCCTTGTCAAGTCGGTGCTCACCTCGCAAGTCATCTACCATGCCACTGCACTTATCATCCCGCCACCCGTAATAAAGAGCATCAACAAAATCGAGAGGGCTTTCCTTTGGGTGGGAACAGACAAAATCACCGACGCAAAGTGCAAGGTTAATTGGGCTATTGTGTGTCGACCAAAGCATCTTGGTGGATTTGGTGTGCTCGACCTTGACAAGTTTGCTCGGGCCTTACGTTTGCGTTGGCTTTGGTATGAGTGGAAAGACCCGGACAAGCTTTGGGTGGGGTATGGGGAACCCATGCGGCAAGGTGGACATCAACCTATTATACGCATCTAGCATCATCTCAATTGGCAATGGTGCCATTGCCCCCTTTTGGGGTTCCCCTTGGCTCAATGGAAAGAAACCGAAGGACATTGCTCCTCTCATTTACTTGGCCTCCTCGCGAAAAAATTGGAAAGTCAAGGAGGCATTGGCGGATGATGCTTGGGTTCGCAAGATAAACCTCAATATGGTTCTGACCATGGAGCACCTTAGACAATTTCTCACACTTTCGAAGCAAATTCGCCACACCCACCTACGCGAGGATGCCATCGACGAGATGGTTTGGAAGCACTCAACAAGTGGTTTTTATTCGTCGGCATCGGCTTATCACGCACAATTCATTGGATCTATGGGCACCACCTTCCACTGCTACATTTGGGGCGCTTGGGCTCCGCCGAAGGTGAAATTATTTGCTTGGCTTGCAACCCGTAATAGGATTTGGACGGCTGACAGACTCACTAGGAGGGGTTGGCAAAATTGTGGACTGTGTCCGCTTTGCCAGCGTGTGCAAGAAAATGGAGCCCATCTTTTCTACAAGTGTCGCTTCACCCTTAGGATTTGGAACCAGGGGCGGAGCTGGAGCAAATCTTACCCGATGCACCACTTTAACAAGGCATAAATTTTTTCAAGCGTGGATGTATTGAATAAATGTGTGTTTTATAGGTTTAACACACATTATTGGATATAATAGAAGCGATTTGTAAAAACGAAATGTAGCCATCAAATTGCTTACTATAATGATAAAACAAGGGATATAACTACTTGAAATGTAGCCCAAATGAAAGTACTTAGATTGCTAAAAATTGAAAATTACCTTAGTATGTTTCTATTCCTCCAGGCCATGAAATACTCAACCACTTGTTTCTATTCCTCCGGGCCATGAAATACTCAACCACTTGAGCATTGGTGGCCCTTTTCATTTCTTCCTTCTCCACATAACAAATAATATCATCACTCAAACTTTCATCATTGAGGCGATTGCCCTGATCATACTGAATCTCCTCTTCCCAATTTATGTCTTCTGGCTGTGATGGTGCATTTCTTTTGAGAAGAAACTTGTCCATAGTATCTGTATTTGACAAATATAAATTATAAATGAGACATGGAGAATTGTATAGGCAAATAAAATATAATCTAATTAGAAGTTATAACCCTAGAAAATACTCCACACTTTTACCAAAACATAGTGATTTACTATATTCACTACAAGTCTATACATGATTGTTGAAGTTCAACAAAACTAGGAAAAGCAAGACAAAGGCCCTACCACAATTGTGGCCTTTTGTAATTTATCATCTTGGCGGACACAGAGACGAACATTCAAGATTGGAATTTGAAAAGGATGCGAAATTACCGAGCATTGGACGGCGTGCAACGTTGCTTGTGCGCGTCGCTTCGTCACCGTGTGAGGACCCAGGCTGCATGGAGGCCGGCGGCCGGCGCGCTGCCGCTGCCGCCTCCGGCGGCTGTGTGGGACGGCGACGCGCAGGGGGCGTATGGAGTATGGTAGGCTGGGTTCGTACGCGTAATGCACAAATCGATCGATGGATCGATTAGTTTTTTTCTAGTGAAAAAAAAGATGGATCGATTAGGTTTGCGTACGTGACTACGTGAAGAGATTCTCTTTTTTTTCATAGACAAAAACTACGTGAGGAGATGGTGGATGCGCAAGCGAACCGTCGTGCGTGCGTGTACTGCTGCGTTGGGCCAGTCCGGAGGCGTCGGAGTGGCTGGAACGGGCTGACCCTGATGCACAGCTCTTGGGCCACCCTGATGCACTCGGCCTTTTTAACTAATAGGCACTGCTAGAGAATTTTTTCACCCGTATTCCTGTGCATACGGGTCAGCCCAATGGGCTCCGCCCCTGTTTGGAACCTCATCAAAAATTGGCTTGGTCTCCATATGATTGACATGTCAACTTGGGACAATTTGCACTCTCTCTCGCTTTGGTGGAGAAACATGTCTGGAAGCAACATCTCCAATAGAAAGGCCATGGCATCCCTCACTATGCTAGTTGGGTGGACCATTTGGAATGAGAGAAACGCTCGTATATTCAGGCACAAGTCAACACCTGCGCCGGTCATCTTCGACACCATCAAAAGAGAAGCAAAACTTTGGGTTATTGCGGGTGCACACAAATTGGGTAGCATAATGTCGGGAGAGTAATGGACCTCATGTAATATGTGTGGTGTAACAAACAAACTCTATTCTCCTTCTTAATTAATGGATGAGGCAAAGCTTATGTCTCCGTTTCGAAAAAAAAGTTTCTGATTGGAAAAGGGACAGTTGGGGTCTTTGTAAAATTCAAATTCCTATATGGAGCCGAGTGTTGACAGAGGACTGTGCACGCATGAACCATCAACGGCTACACAGAGCACAATTCCTGGTCAAAATTACGAGGAAAAACACAAATGAGTAGTGTATATACCATGCGTATGCAGACGGCTATATCGACTCTACGCTCTACTAGACTGCACTTGGGAGTCAAGAAGATGATGACATGCAACTTGCTGGAACTGTATAGCTGCCAAAGCAAGCGCAATTGGCGGACTGTGAAGGGAGAAGCCGGCAAGGAAACTCACGGAACGTAACGGGTTCGTAGCAGTGGCGAAAACGACGCCGGTCTTGGATCGAGTCCGACTCCGATGGTGGGCGAACACCATTGGCACTTATGCTAGGTCTTGCATCGACGTCTTACGGACAGCGACGTATTATTACAGGCGTCCAGGGATCATATGCATACGGGCAACCTATAGGTGGATGGATATGCTATCATATACAGTCGCGTATTAACCGTCGTGATCGTCGTGACCTCCATGATAGATACTTGGGGGGAGATAGATTGCGTGCTCAAACGGGGAGGAGGACCAAGACCACCAACAGTGGTGGTCTTGTTTATTTGTAATTCAAACGCACATAATCCGGAGAACTAAAGTAAGAGCATCTACCCTTGGGCGTCTCAAATGTCCGGGCGGGCCGCCTAGTCATTGACCGATCATGAAATTTTGATCTAGACAGACGCCTCACACGGACCTTAAACACCCGACTGGCCGGCATTCCTCATATCCTTCCTAAATATGGGGCGTCCGGGCACGCCCAAGCGCGCTCGGGCACTTCCGTCACATTGGACTAATACTAGGGTCCCACACAAAAATAGTTCGAAACCCAGTGGTCCCAAACTCGTTTCCTCCGTCGGACCACATGGCACCACTCCGGCGGGCCGCCTATTGCCTAGCCCGGCAATTGAAGCCAACGACAGAATCGAAGCCCTACCCCTCCACATTTTCCTCCTCCCATCCGCCGCTGCCGCCACTTTCCGCTCCTCGTCCGCCACCACTACTAGCCATGCCCCCACGCCGTCATGCGAGGGCCTACCCATTTCTAACATCGGAGCGCCTGCTGCAACTTCTTGAGCAGATCAGGGCAAGGAGCGAAGTCCGGATCGCCACATTGCTATCTCCGAATGCAGTGGATCCGGAGGAGGATGATGCGGGGGACGTTGGGGATGCGGATCTGCAGGAGGGGCAGCAGGCCAACCTTGATTCCCTTCGCTCCGAGTCGATTCAAAGGTCAGACGCAGTCGTCAGTAGGAGATGGAGGTGGAGCACGCCGCAGAGGATGAGGAGGAGATTCCCGCCTACATGGATGAGGTCGAGGAGGAGGAGGAGCCGGAGCCGTCCTACGCGCGCGTTCACCCGGCGCCCGTCAGCGACATCGTGGATATCTTCGATGACGAAGATTAGTTAGGGTAGTATGTATGATTTCTTTGCATGTTTTGTTTGGATCTAGGGTTGAAATATGAGAGATTCGGATGCAAAGTAGCAACTTTAAGACGCGGTCATGGTCCACGGACGAGCCCGGTCGCGTCTACGAACGTTTGAGGGATCGGATTTGTCAAGTCCGATTGTATATGTTCTAAGAGCGCATGAATGCAGCAGCCCATGAGGTAGCTTTACCACGCAAGTTACGTTCTATGGCCATCCTTCCTCGCCGACCGACAAGGAAGGACGCACACGATGCGTACATGCACCGCACCTCGTTGCTCCGGCCGCACAACTTGTTGATGAGCATGAGTACAGAGGACAGCGGCACGTACACCGCGAACAGCACTCTTCCATCCTCATCGCCATCACGGCCGTACCGCCGGTCGTTGTGGGCAGTGGCTGGCTGGCTCCGGCCGGCCGCGCATGCACCATCAATCCGTCGCGTGCACCGGTCTCCGCGCCTCAGCCGTCGGCGCCGTGGTCCGATCCCCGCGCTGTTTTGTAGGGCACCCACGCGTTGTCCTCCATCGGCATCGACAGGCCATCCCTCACGCCCCACGACGGCGACCCGTGCATGGTGCATCGCCTTCTTCCCAACGGCACCGGTAGGCATTGTGTCCCGTCCCGACGGCGGAACATGCCACGGCCGGTGCCTCCAAGGCTCCAATCAACCGACCAACTCATCTCGAATGTCGCCGGTCCACGCGCCCGCGCGTCCAATCGGTGCAACTTTGCGTCGTGCGGTGAGATTCACCCGAAGCGACGTACCCGACGTAAAATCCGACCCTGACAGATGTGGAATAAAGCCGTGGTTTCGCTTCGACGGTGATGGTTTTGGTATCGGGATCAGATTCCACCCACCCCACCGCACCCGCCTGGCTTCGGCCGTCCGTCTCCAATTGCTCCGGGAGTCAACGGCGTCGTGAGGCCAAAGGGCACACAAACTTCACTTTAGTCATGTCAAGGAGAAGTTGCGACGACCATATTGAGCACTCACTGCGCAAACACTTGACGTTTGATTCAGACACAACAGAGAAACTCACTCGAAAACATCCTGTCATCCTAGCTACTCCTAGGGTGAATTGCTTGAAGGAATCGCGCCATTGGGACCGACGGGACGCGAGTGGACGCAGGGGTCAAGCAAAGATACGGATACCACCACCACCCAGCACCCTCTGAAATCTTGGTGCGATGGCACCATCGAGCACCGCCTGCGCTCCCGGAATTCGACAGCTCAATCGCGCCGGCGAAAAGCTCGTACAACTATTATCTCCGTCGCGTGATCAAATCCGAGGTAAGCAGCGGTGCCACGACACGGCGAGCTGTGCGCGTTTTGCCACTTCCATCCACAGGTCATATCCGGTGCCCCAGAGGCTGGACCTCGTGCCGTGCCAGGGCAAGGAAAGGCTTGGCCTGTCCTTCCAGCTAGTGGATGGGACACGATGTGTGGATGATGATACTTGATTTGATCGATATGGTCCTGCTGTCTGCTTGACAGTTGCGGGGCTAGTAATAAGTGACTAATCATGACCGTGATTGATTGCCATCTTGTCTCGAGAAGAATCATGAGATACGATCAGCTTGCCCGTCGACATGGTAAAGTCTCGTGAGTTGCAATGGGTGAAATAAAAAACAACACGCTCTTAATTTACAAAAAATTATCTATAATCTGAGAATTTGTAGCTACGGCCCAAATAAAGATGGTCTTAACCTATAAAAGCACAGTTTAAGATTTTACAGGTGTTCTATTTCAAAACAGTTTGCATGTAGATTTAATCCGTACAAAGAAATGGGCAAATGATCATGCATTTATTCATGTCATGTTCGAAATGAGGGTGTTGTTACTGAGGAGTAAAGAAAAGATGAAAGCAAACAATGACAAAAGACGAAAGCAAACAATGACAACACACTACGGAGACATGTGTGCATTAATGGCAGTTTTCAGTTTAAGAATCACCAACTTAAGGTAACTGTTGAACACTTTTTTTCACATGCATATTTCTTAAATACATGAAGAGTTGTTAAAAAGATACAGGATTTTTAATCATAAAAAGAGAATTTTTTGTCTGGACAAAAACATTTTGTATGGACTCCTGTGGACGCAGCTACTTGTGCCCCTATTTCATCACTATTTCTTGCCATATATGTCATAGGTATTGGTCCCTGTTTCATCACTATTTATATCTTATCAAAACTATCTTTTTTTTGTCATGCATGCCTCTTTTTTTACTTTTTTCATGCATGTCCTCTCTTTCTTCTTCTTGTATACAGGAGAATAGCGCAACATCTTATTTTTATTGGATCTCCTCTGTATTTTCTCTTTTATTTCTTTTATAGCGGACATCCATTCTTTAGTGGGTCCTTGTTTTATTTCTTGCATGCATATTTATTGGGTGTCTCTAGCAAATTTATTTTCAATTTCATGTCCAATCTTAATTTTGCTGAGGTGTTCATCCCCAATCTGAATTAGTACCGATAAGAAGAAAAGACGGATAATGCATTGTTGATTAACATTGCATCCTAGATAGTATTTTTTTTAAATTGTTAATAGGTAAAATAACATCATATTCAGATTACATATTTTTCTAATCAAATATAATATATAACATGTTAAATTTAGAGTTACGGTTTAGAAGATATGGGTATTTTAGAAAATATTTAATATGTACTGCGGGTTTAATATCAAAAATGTTAGGGGGTTTTCTATAAAATAGAAAAACGGACTAAGAATACCTATTTCTTTTATTAGTAGATATAGATATAGATTTCTTTGGTACAAAGAATCTTCAGAATAACTTTGTGTGATTTCGCTCCATATAACTTTTTTTTTTCAAAAGTCCGTTTGGTTCAAAGGAATCAACCCTCTAAATTTTCTTTTCTACGCTCTAATCTTGTACTCTAGGATTTCTAGCAAGTCGCTGAGACCTCTTGATAAAAAGAAATATTTGAAAGGATTCTGGATTTTACTTTCCAGTTGCTGCAAGTTTTTTATAATAAAGAACATTCAGCTCGTTTTCAGACGTTGGGTAGGGGCGGAGCCCATTGGGCTGACCCGTATGCACAGGAATACGGGTGAAAAAATTCCCTAGCAGTGCATATTAGTTAAAAAGGCCGAGTGCATCAGGGTGGCCCAAGAGCTGTGCATCAGGGTCAGCCCGTTCCAGCCACTCGGACGCCTCCGGACTGGCCCAACGCAGCAGTACACGCACGCACGACGGTTCGCTTGCGCATCCACCATCTCCTCACGTAGTTTTTGTCTATGAAAAAAAAGAGAATCTCTTCACGTAGTCACGTACGCAAACCTAATCGATCCATCTTTTTTTTCACTAGAAAAAAACTAATCGATCCATCGATCGATTTGTGCATTACGCGTACGAACCCAGCCTACCATACTCCATACGCCCCCTGCGCGTCGCCGTCCCACACAGCCGCCGGAGGCGGCAGCGGCAGCGCGCCGGCCGCCGGCCTCCATGCAGCCTGGGTCCTCACACGGTGACGAAGCGACGCGCACGAGCAACGTTGCACGCCGTCCGGTGCTCGGTAATTTCGCATCCTTTTCAAATTCCAATCTTGAATGTTCGTCTCTGTGTCCGCCATAGATGATAAATTACAAAAGGCCACAATTGTGGTAGGGCCTTTGTCTTGCTTTTCCTAGTTTTGTTGAACTTCAACAATCATGTATAGACTTGTAGTGAATATAGTAAATCACTATGTTTTGGTAAAAGTGTGGAGTATTTTCTAGGGTTATAACTTCTAATTAGGTTATATTTTATTTGCCTATACAATTCTCCATGTCTCATTTATAATTTATATTTTGTCAAATACAGATACTATGGACAAGTTTCTTCTCAAAAGAAATGCACCATCACAGCGAGAAGACATAAATTGGGAAAAGGAGATTCAGTATGATCAGGGCAATCGCCTCAATGATGAAAGTTTGAGTGATGATATTATTTGTTATGTGGAGAAGGAAGAAATGAAAAGGGCCACCAATGCTCAAGTGGTTGAGTATTTCATGGCCTGGAGGAATAGAAACAAGTGGTTGAGTATTTCATGGCCTGGAGGAATAGAAACATACTAAGGTAATTTTCAATTTTTAGCAATCTAAGTACTTTCATTTGGGCTACATTTCAAGTAGTTATATCCCTTGTTTTATCATTATAGTAAGCAATTTGATGGCTACATTTCGTTTTTACAAATCGCTTCTATTATATCCAATAATGTGTGTTAAACCTATAAAACACACATTTATTCAATACATCCACGCTTGAAAAAATTTATGCCTTGTTAAAGTGGTGCATCGGGTAAGATTTGCTCCAGCTCCGCCCCTGTGGGTACTCACTCCGTTTATAAATATATGTCATTTTAGAGATACGAAGATTGAATTCACATATGAATTCAACATGCTTTCTAAATAAACAAACACGTGCGTCCCCACTGTGAAACTAGCAACATTTTAGAAGACATTTTTTATTAGATGTGCCCAAAGAGACTGGACATATAAACAAATGTAATTTACTCATATATTACATCTATTATAAATAAACAAATAAACTACTTTCATGTGAGACTAAGTTTTTATAAAGGACATAAATAATAGACACAAAAAAGTAGGACGCTGATAACACCCACACGTGTGGGCGTTAAGGGGTGTGCTCACACATTTTGTGTGGTGTCTAAAAGGATCAGCCCGCACGCCTACGTGTGGGCAAAACAAGTAATGCCCACGCGTTTTTTTCCTCACGGTCCCTCTAACGACCTGTGTGTGGGCAAAATAGATAACGCCCACACGCTCGTACGTCAGGCTTCCTACCTCATGGTCTCGTACATCCCGCGTGACAGTCACCACGCGCCCCGCAGTTGCCATGGCCCGGACCCTCTTCCATGTTCGTTTAACTGCAGTTGCCAAGTTGCTGAAACTATAGTTGCCATGTCGGACAACTACAGTTGCCATGGCTGCTCTACTGCAGTTGCCATGCATGGTCTGGTCTACTGCAGTTGCCATGATTTCAAAAATTTAGGAGTTGCCACCTGCTAACCCTAGGTAGTTGTCATGTATGGTCTGGTCTACTACAGTTGCCATGATTTCAAAACTTTAGAAGTTGCCACCTACTAACACTAGGCAGTTGCCATGTAGCACTACAAAAAAGCATGGCAAAAAAACATTTTCGGGTAAAAGAAAGAGTTGCCATGTGCTCACAAGCACGCTAAGGCAGTTGCCATGTAAAAAGAAAAAGTTGCCATCTGCTTACATGCACGCTAGGGCAGTTGCCATGTACCATGCAAAAACGTATGGCAACTCGGGTAAAGAGAGTTGCCATCTGCTTAAAAGCAAAGCTAGGACAGTTGCCATGTACCCTGCAGAAATACATGGCAACTGACAGGTTTGGGTGTGGGCAAGGAGACGGGCGTGTGGGCAAAGTGATAAACGCCCACACACCAGCCCCTCTGCGTGCGTGAAAACTGGTGTGTGGGTGAATTGCTAAACGCCCACACACCAGCCCCCCATGTGGTGAAAAAGGACGTGTGGGCGACTGGATGAATGCCCACACACAAGCCCAATCCTACGTGGCATAAAAAATCTGCTAGAACGCGCCAGGATTCGTCCAGAAGTGATTAGACGAGGATCCATGCGTGTGGGCGAGTTGCCAGACGCCCACACGTGTGGGCATTAATATTTTTAAAAAAGTAACTTCAAGCTAAAACTGATCTTGATTTTAGTTCTCTCCCCAACCTAATATGGTCATTTAAAAAAAATTGACGATATTGATAAAGGACACTAACATTGTTTCACCACCTCTAAGCCAATGGTTCCATGGCAATGCATGGGCATCGTGCTAGTCATTTTAGAGATTTCACTATATAAACTATATTCAGATGTATATATACATCTTTTAAAGTATAGCTTCATTCATTTTGCTTTGTATATAGTTTATAACAAAATCTTTAAAATGACTTATATTTAAGAACGGATGGGAGTATTAAGTTTAGTTCATGCAGCCGGATTCGTGCCAAATTATCGTCGGTATAGCAAGCTAACTACTCCACGATAATATAGTATTTCGCTGCGCAACATCATCGGAGGGCCCAGAAGCAGTGGCAAACAGCCACATTCAGCGAGTAGTCTGATTAAAACAACTACTAGTACGTAGAGAGAGTATAGTATAGCTAGTAGGAGGGCCAGTAGAATCGCCGCCGGTCAGAGCAACGATCCTTATAATTAAACCATCCTCTCTCATGTCTCGTGCTTGGATCAATTACACACCGGCAGTATTATAAACTCATTTGGATCCCTTTAATTTCTGTGGCTGCTGCTTTTAATCAACATGATTGACATGCCATCAAGTTGGCGTACGTGGATGCATACAAGTTGTTTCTCAACATTGTTGAGAATCAGGCACAATCTTATGAGATGCCCTAAGACAAGACAACAACTACCTTACAATAGCTTATGGGCCTAATTATGAATAGAATACTACACTGAGGCTGCTCGCCACTCACGAGGGCACAGAAGAACCTTGTCCTAGTGGAGTTGATTCCAATTATATTGCAACTAAACTCAAGGCAATCAGATCTGATGACACACATACAGTTGGGATAGATCGCCGGTTTTTTTTTTAGAAAACGAGGATGACCCCCGGCCTCTGCATCTGGGCGATGCATACGGCCACTTTATTAATTATTCTCACAAGACCTTACAAAGTCATATAACCGTAAGACTAAAGCCGCCGTCTAAGCAACAACTGTCGCTACACCTATCCAGTTGATGAAGGGCGCAGATAGCCTGGGCCTAATACCAAACAGACATCGCAGCCAAGCCTAACATCTAAGACCTGAGACCCCAACCTAGCCACTTGCCGGGTCTGGGGCACACACTAGTCTGCGTGCTCTCAAAGGCCGCCGCCGCCAACTGCCACCGCTCCATCTTCAGAACTGTACTGATGCATCAACCTTGCTCAGTCTAGCTATGGCCGATGCCACCACGGCGCCCAACGGCACCTCCTCCCTGTGCGCAAACAGCTGAGCACGTCGCGGTCGCCACTGATACACCTCAGCGGCATGCTGTCAAGTACCACTAGCCGACACAGCTTGAAGTCCTTGGAAGATCTGTCGTGCGTAGCACCTGCCGACCAGGCATGACAAAGTGTAGCACCTGTCGGTCAGGCATGACTTGACATCTCCACCGAAGCTCCGTGAAAGACGAAGCCGCTCCACCTCCTGCCTCTGACTTCCAGCGCTGCTCCACAAACGATGCTCCCAAGAGAGAAACGACACCGCAGTGCCGCCATCGTTCGATCTGGAACACCAGAACCTAGGGTTTCCCCGGAGCGGCACGAGTGGGTCGACAGTAGTTACACGACGATGCCTTCATCAAGGTAATGGCGTAGAATGCTGCCATCGCCTACCATCGGCTCGGTTTTCATTGGCAACCATGTCTCCCCAACTCGCAACCGGGACTAGATGATGGATCTCGAGATTCGATCACCAAGCATCTGGCCGACCACCGCCGACGAAGAAGATGACCACCACCATTGGCTACACCGGCCAGAACAGATCTGCCATGGGTGCCGCCAAGCAGTCCACCAGGCCCTCGACGCCGCCGTCGATCTAAAGCCAGATGACATGCCACCGAAGACCGCATCACGTCGCCGCCCGATTCAGGCGAGCCGCCGCAGGGCCGACCGCCGCCGCCATCGAAGCCAATGCCGTCGCTTCTAGATCGGTCGCACCTCCACGCATGTTGGGGCCCCGCCACCCATGAGACGCGGGAGGGAGGAAGACCCCCCGCCACTGCCGTCGGTCTCTGGGCACAAGCCGGCGGCGTCCTCCGGCGGCGGCGGGAGGAGGGGAGGAAGATGGGCTAGGCCCGGCGGCGGCTAGGGTTGGGGAACCCCCGAGTCGCCCGAGCGGGGGGCGACGCGGGGGGCAACCACGTCCTCACACAGTTAGGTAATACTACTTGTAGGACTGCAATTAGATATGCTTAGAAGGTGAGCAAATCGTGTCAAGAGCCTGTCATAGTTTGACGACTACCTATGCATGCACATCGGGTGCAGCTGCACTTGAGAGCCATCTCTTTTTTTCTTTTTCTTTTTTTGCGGGACACTTGAGCGGCATCTGACGTATTGTTTTGTTAGTTGAGATAGGCACGTCCCGTAGGATTATGTTCTCCTTCCGCGAATCAACCTGTGGTTGAGTTGGTTAGGTGGACAGTGGTATCCCCAACCCACCAGGGTTCAAATCCTGGTGCTCGCATTATTTCTGGATTTATTTTAGGATTTTCGGCGATGCGTTTTCAGTGGGAGGAGACGTTCCGTGACTTCGTAAATTTTAAGATGATATGCCGGCTCAGTCTTTCGGAGGTGCTCATAGGGGTAGGGTGTGCGTGCGTGCGTTCATAGGGATGAGTGTATGCGCGTGTATATGAGCGTTTGTGTCTGTACTGATGCTAAAAAAAAGGATTATGTTCTGCTTCCGGCCGATACTCGATGATCGCTCAAATCTATCCCCACGTCGTGGCTTGCATCGGCCATTGCCAACGCATGTTGTGGAAACGTGCATGCATCTTGTATCCTCATCTCTGGTGATGTGGTGATGATCACGCTGCCGTCATTAGATCCTGCCAGGGATAAAATAAACCTAATGTATTACTTGTTGTTATGGGAATTTAGATCCTCAGCGACAACAGAATTTTGTAGAGATCGTTCCCCCGATCGACCCGACACCCACCGGCGCCGATCGAGGCGACGCAAGATTTTTTAGGGGCCAGGAGGCGGTCGAACGAGTGGAGCAAAGCCAGGCGACGCCATTCATCACTATCTCAGCTCCTCGGCTGAATCGATCGGAATTTCGTCGCAGGAGAGGAGAGGATTCTTCCTTCCAAGGAACACTGACTCCATTGGCAAGCGCAAAAACAGAGAAGAGGGATCGGGCTCGCCGTCGCAGTGTGCAGAGAGACGCCGTGCAGACCTCAAGTGGGCTTCCACACGACCTTCCCTGTCATGCCGCTCCTTTTTGTTGCGTCGAATGGGGAAATTGCAGCCCATACTCTCCCAGCCGGCCCAATAAAGGCTAATACTTTCTTCCTCTGCTTTTTTTTAAATTTATTCTTCTTCTGCTTTTCCCCAGTTTTCTTTTTCCATATTTTGCTTCATCTTCGAATCTAATGTGTGAATGTTTTGCACGAACGTATATACTGACCCGTATGAACAACTCTCCTCTTTATACATACATAAATATTCACTTTTGGTTGGTCGGATATTGTTATAATAATATGAGATGAAGATTTCATTTCCGGTGCACACGCATTTACATTCAAGTTTATAAGCATTTTTATTTTCTACACTTATATCTTCATCAAGTTAGGTTCCGTGAAACCGTTATTCGCCTCTACTGTTATTTTGTCTTTTCAAAAAATAGAACTTGAAAATAAAACAAAAACCAGCACTGCAAGCTCTGGATTATTTACTTAAGTACTTTCAACTTTTTTATATTTTTCTTTTTTTAGTTGCTGCGACTTTCTCTTGGGATCATCTTTTTTATATTTTCCTTTGAATTGATTCGGCTAGCTCCGATGATGCATACCCGGGGAATTGAGAAGCCCTAAGACAACAACTATATTACAACAGCTTATGGGCCTAATTCTGAATACACTACTAAACTCAGGCGGCTCGCCACTCAAGAGGGCACAGAAAAATTACTGTACATGGATTAGATAAGAAGAAGATCAATCTTTGCCTTCTTAGTTGTTCATGTCTGACATTCCTGCCTACCTCCACCACTGTTAGCTACCATACCAGCATGCCGACTACAAGGATTAGGTTCCGTGAAACCGGAATTCGCATCTACTGTTATTTACTCTTTTTTTTCACGAATACGCAATGGCTTGCGCATCATTCATTGATAGGAAGAAGATAGTAGTACAAGAGTACATGCAGCAGCAAAGAGAGGGGCGCTGAGGTGGGTCGTACACAGGGATGGCGACCACATCAGCGCGAGCAGAAGAGACGTGGGTTTCTCAGCCCACCATATATCCTAGCGAGTTACGGCAGAACGTTGGTGAGTCCATTGGCCCCCGCCTTGGCCCAAGCTCTATTCCTTGATGGAGTTGGAGAGGCGCAACGTGGAAGGTTGCTTCCCGTCGAAGATACATCCATTGCGGCGGGTCCAGATGAACCGGGCAATGAGGAGGATCATGGAAGAGAGTCCCTTCCTAGACGGCGCAGGAGAGGTGGAGCGTGCAGAGTGCCAACACTCTAGGAAGTCATCTGTCGGAGAGGGAGGAGGGACGGCAAGGGAGCACCACGCGAGCAATTCACACCAGATCTGCCGGAAGAAGGAGCAGACGGTAAGCAAGTGGTGCATGGTTTCAGGCTCCTGGTCGCAAAGGCAGCAAAGTGGATCATGGGGTAGCTCATGTCTGGCAAGGCGAACTGCCGTCCAACAGCGGTCCTGGAGGGCCAGACAGACGAATATTTTGTCTTTTCGAAACTTGAAAATAAAACAAAAACCAGCACTGGAAGCTCTGGATTATTTACTTAAGTATTTTCAAAATTTGAATATTCTCCTTTTTTTTAGTTGCTGGGACTTTCTCTTGGATCATCATGAGCGTCGCATATATAAAACTCATGCAGGTGGATTCGTGCCAAATTATTAGGAGCAGCCGAGTGCCACGATACATTGACGACTTGACGTGAACTGAAGGATAGAATAAGGATCAATTCCCCGGGTACGCATCATCGGAGCTAAGCCGAATCAATTCAAAGCTGCGGCAAACAGCCGCATTCCGCGAGGGCCTAGTAGCAGTAGTGGCCAACAGGATCAGTACTGGTCAGAGCAACCATGTGATAAACAATCCTTTGCTCATGTCTCATGCTTGTATTACACACCAGTATTATAACCCATAGGCCCCTCTCGCCTTGATTTCTCTGGCTGCTTTGTGCAAAGATGTGTGTACGTACTACTACGTGTTCTGAGCTTACATGATTGAGATGTCACCAACTTGATGTGATGTGGGATCGATGCGTCCAAGTTGCTTTCTCACTCCCCTATTAATCCTAGCTGCTGCTATACTACTACTACATGGTTTTGTGATTCTAGGTTATGGGCCTAAGGCTGAATAAAGTAACATGCTCGCATCGGCACTCACAAGGCAATCAGACCAAGTGACCCTTGTCCTAGCTAGATTATATTGCAATTATTGCACAAACGTGCAGTTGGGACAGCTCGCTGGAGGTGCCACGCTACTAGCACGCCTACTTGCGATGAGAGAACCTTGTGCTCCTTCAACTGCTTTGCCACTGGCTCCCACAGCATGTGTACACTATGTCTCCCATTGTCTAGTAGCCATAAAACTAACAATCTCCGAGAGATGATAATAGTACTAGTGGTACCATTAGATATGCTTAATTGAGTAATTTTCTGGTACTGGTAGTAGAGTTGAGTAAATCGTGCCAAGCACTACTATCAGAATCGTTTGGGCATCCGGCTTATGTTGGGCTTCGGTGCGAACGATGTCTGCTGGGTATTCGGTTCAGACATTTTTTCTTAATGAAATTTAGATAGCGCTCTACCTTATGTATTTCAAAACAGGCGCAAGCCTGGGGACCCAAGGGTCAATTACATGAAGCTCATATTCAGCACCATGGTGCCCTGGATATAAGCTGCCAGACAAGAGAGGAGGGAAAACAGCGGGAAAGCAAAACAACAAAGAGAACAAAGGCCACAAGTTTGATTAACCGGGTGACAGCAGCTGCACCCAAGCCTCGATAGCGTTTTTATCAGCTGTTTTTCTTGCTCTATTCCTCCATGTTCAGCAACTGCACAACATAGAGCTTGATGAAGGTAGTAGACCATTGCTTGCTGTTGAACACACGATCATTCCTAGCGTGCCAAAGCGTGACAGCTGCAGCTGCCAACATCAAGGGAAATCTGTTTGAGGGTGGCCATGCATGCAGTGCCCCCTGCATGAAGCTGACAATATTCGTGGCACGGGTGGCGAGGTCCATCATGTGCAAAGAGCCCCAGAGAACCGAAGCCGGAGAGCATCGGAGTACAATATGATTGATAGATTCACAAGCAGGACATATATCACAATCTTGGTGCGTGGTAATGGGAGTCCAATGCTTCTTGATCATGTTATCACGGGAATTCAGCCGTCCCCGAAACGCCAGCCAGAGGAAGATGCGGTATTTCCAAGGAATGACAGGGTCCCAGGTCCAGGCGCTGGAAACACAAGAAATCCCTCTGAAGGTGAGCAGCTTGTAGACATAAGAAGTAGTGAACCCCTTACTTTGGAGAGCGGGTGAACGTGCATCAGTACGACTGGATGATGGCTCAATGGTAGCTAGAAGGTCACAGAGGAACTGCAACTCATGCACGGCCATAGTATACAGGTTTGGATGTAGTAGGAAATGCCAGCTTCCCTGATGGAACTGAGAGGCGACCGTGCAGCAGCCGTCCTGGGCGAAGCTGAATAAAGTGGGCAACACAAAGCAGAGCCGGCCTACCGGCAACCAACAATCGTGCCAAAAGGATAGTGACTGCCCAGAACCCATAGAGCATCGAGAAGTGGCCCAGATTAGAGGAATGAACTTTGAAGCCTTTCCAAATGGCAGAGTCCTGAGACCAGCTTCTCAAGGGTATGGCATTCTGGCAGTATTAGCGAGCCAACCACTGGTAGCAAGGAACCTCAGAAAACTGCAAAACCTTTGCAACAAACTTAGAGAGCAGCGCTTGATTGTGTGCAGCCAAGTCCCTGATACCCAATCCACCAGACGTCCGAGGTAAAATAACGGACTACCATGCTACAAGGCACTATCCACCTTTGACCGAGCTCTTTCCTTGCCAGAAGAAAGCCCTAAGCAAACTGTCCAGTTTGGCAAGGGACTCTTTGGGCCAAAGGAAACAGGCCATGAAGTAACTAGGAATGCTCGCAAGTACAGATTCAATTAAGGTGAGCCGACCTCCCCAAGACAAAAAAAGTAGCCAACCAGCCCGACAACCTTTTGTCAACCCTGTGAATTACTGGCAGAAGCAAACCATGCTTGATTTTGTGTAGAGACAGCGGGAGGCCAAGGTAGGTGCAAGGAAAACTTGAGACTGGGCAGCCGAACAATTGTGCAATATGTGTAGTAGTACTGTCATCCACGCAAACCGGAATCAAAGTGCTCTTGTGGTAGTTTATCTGCAAGCCCGAGAACACCGAGAAGGATGCCAGGATATGCTTGATGATGGTGGCCTGCTGAGTGCTACCCTGAAAGAGGATGAGGGTGTCATCGGCGTACTGCAGCATGGGGAAGAAACAATCGGTTCAGACATTCGGTACCTCTTCACCAAGAGGATCGGAGCAGCGACAAGTGTTGTCAAGATGGTGGCTTCAGGCTTACTGATGTACTAGTACTTTGTAAGGTCTATGTGAGTAATTAATAAAATGGATGTATGCATAATCAAGATGCAGAGGCCGGGGTATATCCTCCTTTTCTAGCTACTATCAGAACATGTCTATGCGCGATTTGTTTTCCCTGAACGGTTCTTGCCTCCGATTTGACTATGCATCAAATGCATGTATCTACATGGCGTCTGCAGCCATAATCTCGCGCGCATTGTTTCTGTGATTTCAGGTTAAGATTATATTCCGCTGCCGGTCGATGCCCTCAATGATCGACCTCTCTGGCTCGCTCGTCGCGCAGATTTCCATACCGGCTTGTTCATTTGTTTATCCCCGGCGAGATCTAATGACAGAAGCGTAGTCATCATCAGAGTTCAGAGGGGAGTATAGTTAAGTGGGCAAGTGGACGCCGGCCTCTCCTCGAGACTAGGAAAAGAAATGGCCTCGTTGCGATCTTGTTGGGTTGGTGCGTGCTTGCATGCATGTTTCCAGAACATTCGTTGGCAACAATGATCGATCAACGCAAGCGTCGACGTGTAGGTAATAGATAGATCCTGGATCGGCATATGGGGGTGTTCCGGCCGGTTCCAACGACGGTCGACAGCGGAATTTTGTGGGGATGGCGTGACCCGACACCCACCGGCCTCGACGCGAGTTTTTATAGGGCGCCGGGTGGATGGAACGAGTGGAGGAAGAGAAGCGACGTCGCCACCGATCGGCATGGCGACGTCTCCACAGCAGCCAGATCGATGGGAATCTCGTGATCTCGTCGTCACGGGAAACGATTGATGGCTGGAGACTACGGACTGGAATCATTTTTCCTGAGCCGCAAGTGGCATGGCGAGCGCGCGAGGCGAGGTCGAGGAGATTGCGGCGTGCATGGCGTGGTGTTGGTGGCGAGCCAGGGGAGATGCACGGGACGGCCAGTAGCCCGGTATGATCGCTGGAAACTGGAAACTGCTGCGTGCGTGCCCGGCCGCGTGTTTCGTCTTATGGGGACAGTGCGATCTAGGCTGCCGCCTGATCGATCGAAGCTGTGTGCCGCTCGGGGGGAGGCAGCAATGTGGAGGGGAGAAGCTAGCCTCGCCTAAAGTGGGCTGACCCAACAGGAACATGTGGGCTCATTACGTAGGCGCGTTTCGTTCGTCTTCTCCCTTATTGTTTTCGTTTTCTGTTTTTGGTTGTGTTTTTCAAAGTATTTTCATCATGCAGGGTAAAAAATGTGTTCGCATAATTTTAACAAATGGTTGTACATTCAAGAAAATGTTTGTGAGATTTCAGAAATATTCACGCATTTCAGAGTTTTTTTTCATGACAGCTGTTTAAAAGGTTTTTTAGAATAGACAATCGCATAATCTGAAAAAAAAACGTACCACTCAAAAAAAATGTTTATGGCATTCAGAAAATAAAACTAGCGGATTTACCCATGCATTGCACGGCTATATTTAATTTTACTGGTTTGGATTCTCAAGGAAAATGTTCTCTACTCTGAATGCTGTACAATTTTTATATTTCAAAATAAATAAAGTATATTGCTATGAATTCATTTTGTGTAATGAGTTATTAGGATATTATAGGAACATGCCAAAAAAAGGTATTAGAAGCAATAAATTCAAGTATGCAGGCGCAATTCTATTAATTTTCATTGAGGGCTTAAAGGTTTTAATGTTGTTACTATCTGTGGTTTTAGCATTGCACACATGTGTGTGCGTGCACGCACACGTGTGTGTGTATTAAGTAGTTTCTTAAGATTTATCGTTACTTTGTTAATTAATGCATACGGAGTCTCCATGAAATTATTAACGAGCTAAGCATAATTTTTGGTTCAAGAATCAAGCTCAAATTTGTTTTATCCTCCTGCCTTTATCGATTGTAAGAACTCTTGTAGTCTCTCATGTCAAGCAATATTTTCTTGATATTGTTCATATTTACTACTCGGCTTGTTACAACATTCTGGGCTAGCCCCATTCAAATGTATGCCTCATGTGTTGAGTTCACGATGAAACAACTCTACTTGTGACAGCGCCATCCCAGGTAGTGATTGGCGACCGGCTTGTAAATGTTTGAGGCTGTCGCACCAATGTATGTTTGTAAAACGTGACATGCCATGTGTACGTAATTCCCAAACAAACCCAGTTGAAGGATGTGTAAGCCATAATATACGAGGCGAGGCAAATAGAAAATGAATCATTCTCTCTCTTTTTTTTGCAGGGAAGAAAATGACTCATTCTAAGATTGCTGAAACAATGTTGGTACCAACAACTCTTGTGTGATCAGATAGTTTTTTTTTTCTGTGAGGAGTGTGATCAGATAGTTGCATGATTAGAAAGAAGTACACTCTTGATGCAATTGGAATAAACATTTGAATTCTAAACGGCAGTTATTGCAAATCCCATACGTCAAGTGCATGCATGCAAGTTGATCATATTTGGAAGAAGCCAAGATGAGGGATAGTGAAGATTAATGTTGATGCTTCGTTCCAATATGAAACACTCTCGGGTGCGAGTGGTGCAGTGGCCCGGGATGATCAAGGTGCTTTTATAGCTGCAGCAAATTGGTACATTCCAGTAGTAACCGGGGTGGACAACGCTGAACTAATGGCTATCAGGAATGGCCTTTACCTTGCAGCCAATATTTGGTGTAACACTGTTGAACTGGAGTCAGATTCTTCATTCGTGGTGGACTCGATGAACCAAATTTATGATTATATGGGGCCGGATATAGCTATCATCATGGAGTGTAAGCAACTAATGATGGACTTCGCGTCAGTATCATTCAAGCACTGCTATAGAGAAGCTAACCAAGTGGCGGATGAACTAGCAAAGAACTCTTTCATGAATAGGGTTTCTGGGTTTGGGGATGTGATCCCTGACTTTATTTCCAATCTCATTGTAAACGACATGTCTATTGTTTGAGAAATAAAGTCTTATTTGTGGTCAAAAAAAAAGTGCATGCATGCAAGTACTACCTATGGCAGATTTGTGTCCGTCCACTGCATGTGACGTACATGGACTTTGTACTTATCGGTGTATGTTAGCTAAACTTGCAAAAATCTTGTAGGGTATTCTTGTAGTAGATTGGAAGTTTTCTCGAAAAAGATGACCCTGTAAGATGGACGGGAGCAGGGCCGGCACGCGGACATAAGAACCACGAAAACATACAGTATTCTTTACGTGGCGGCAAGAATCACGTACAAATGCATGGAAAGACGACACAATTGACATAATCGATTCTGACGGTGTGATCAATACGTGACTGATCCATGAGATATGATATGCTTGCGAGAGACGCGTTCAAGGAGCGAAGAAATTGCTTACGGAGAAAAGGAAACGGGGGAGGCGAGGGAATGTGTCGGCCAAGATAAGGAAAGTTACGATTCTGTTACAAATTTGCAAGGAGAAAGTGCAGGACAGGGAGGGATCGGTTGACAGATAATGAAATACTAATGGACGCGACTAGCCAGCAGCCGTTGGCTGGCTAGCGGTCCAGGGCACACACCTAAATAAGGCAGTGGACCCTCCCCTGTTGCTAGCTGGCGCCCAAAAGAGGAAAGAAACGGTTCGATCACTCACATGGACAGATTACCTCCTCCCACAATACAGTCCCACAATACAGTGTGAATCTCACGCCACAAGAAATAGTCAAACAAAAAAAACCACACGCCACAAAAACTCTGCAGCCTTCCTCCCTTCCCATACAGTCCAACCCCCCGCTCCTCCTCCAGCCTTTCTTCCCCATCTACCCATCCCTCCCTTCTCCATCTTCTGCCATGAATCTTATATACATGGAACTCTGAGGATCATCCACCCACCCCATGAGCACTTGAAGGTCAGTTTCCAATCACGCTTCCTGTACAACCTCCCCTGCGCCACCTCTCTCTCTGGATAGCTTGGGGTGTGCCCTGATCCCTGCAACAAGAAAACACAATGCTGAGATGTTATGGATGCAACCCCGCCTTGTACTAGGTTGGTTTTTCGGTCTGATTTGTCTAGAGCTAAAAAAAGGTAAGGCAACTTGTTTAGTTATTTTCGGCAAGTTAGGTAAACACAACAGGCAAATCTCTGTAATGCATCTCTATAATGCACTCCGACTTGCTAGGTAGAAAAAAACCTTGTGTTCCTTTTAATAGAAACATGCAAAAACTATTTTTTTAATATTGTGGACGTTGAAACACACAAGTTACAGGTTTGTTGTTTGGAAACATAGAAATAATTTGCCTAAACAAACCTCAAGTAAGGGAGGGGCTAAAGTATGTGTGTCAGGTAAATCACACATGCAGAACAGGCAAGTCACGGTTTGCCTAAAATAGCAAGCAAGCCACATAATTAACACTAGCAAGTCAGAGCCAAATGCCAGGCAAGTCCTAGTCATCACTAGCTGCAATGCACTATGTAATGCACTCTTGACTTGCTAGGGGTAGACAAAAAAGCCTTGTGTTCATTTGGGGAAAATGTGGACAATGAAACACACAAGTTATAAGGTTGGTTTATTTGGAAAACTTAGAAATGATTTGCCTAAACAAATTTCAAGTGTGGCGGAGGGGGTTGTGTGTCAGGAATATCACACATTCAGAAACATGCAAAGTCACAGTTTGCCTAAAAAACAACAAGCAAGTCATACACTTAACACCGGCAAGTCACATTCAAATGTCAAGAAAGTCCTACTCAAAATGTCAAACAAACCATGTGGGTGTTTGAAAATGGGAGAAGAAAAAGAGCTTACCTGTAGTTAGTGTTGAGTATGTAACGTGTTTGACATTTGAATGTGACTGGCTGGTGTTGAGTATGTGAGTTGCTTGACATTTGAATGTGACATGCATGTTCTGCATGCATGATTTTCCTGACACACAACCCCCTACCTCCTAGGTCTGTGCCTAATATTTGTATGTGATCTAACATTTGTGTTTAGCTTGCTTGTTCTGTGTGTCAATTGACTAGTCTAGTAGTGTGGACTTGCCTAACCCCTAGTTTTTAGTCCAAGTGATTATGTGTGTGTTTGTGTTTGTGAACTTCGATATATGTGTGTGAGGTGCCTGAGAAAAAAGCATGTTGATGTTTAAACAAAGGGGAAAAGAGCTTACCCACAGCTTGCCGTATTCCTCCCGCTGTTTGTTGCTCTTCAAAGGTAGTAGATGAATCATGGTCAAGAGATGAATCATGGTCAGGAGCGTCCGCAAGTTGTTGCTGCCAATTGCATTTTTTGCTCGTCCCAGCCATTTTCCCCACTAAAAAACAGGGATAAAAATATCATCATAAATGCATATTCAGGTGGCTTGTATGAAATTTCCAGGACACTAACTAAAAAGGACTATCAAGCTCTTGAAATGTGAAGGAAAATAACACATGAGCAAAGTTCATGTGTTAATTGAGGCAACTACCTAGATAGCTAGTGTTGGTCAAGTTTTGGCAAAACTCAAAGCCACCAAATTAACAAAACCAAGCAAATTCTGAACCATGCCAGGCAACTAAGTAACAAACAGTAGGCAAGTTTAGGATTGTTCATTATCTGAAGTGTTCCACCCAGACACAAAAAGGCTCAATCTCCACTCGGCATAAAAAATAGCTACACATTATTCGGCTCCCTTAATAAGTATACCAAATGCTAAGTTCAAAATCTTGATCAATTGTTATGCAAGTTTTGTGAAAAAAGAGGGGAACCACACTAGTGCCAAACTCAAAAAACCGTAGATCTGGCAACTCGTACCACACATCTGGCAACTTGTAGCCTCTGCCTCACAACTTCCCACCCACACCCCTCTCAAACGTCGCCAAGATAATGTTGACTTCGAGGTAGACCAATGGTTTGCCGCACCAAAAAATAGCCCATCGCCATCGACTCTCCCCAACCTATCATCCTAGGGATCAACAGCTAAGCGAAACAAAAAGGCTCAAGTTGTGCTTGCGGTGTAAGCAAATTTTGTGAGTTAAAACCTATTTATGCAGGCAGCTTATTAGTTTGTTGTCAAAAAAGGAGAAGGGTAAATCAAAAGCAAGTCTTCCGGTAATGTAGGCAATTTAAATATAATTTTTAGGCAACTCCCTTTTTTGTTGAACAAAAAAAACCGAACAACCACCTACTGGGGACGCATCAAAACACATGTTGGAAAGCTCTAGGGTTGTGCGAAGTTTGGGAGTTACTGGTGAAACTTTTTTGCTTGCGAATAAACGGGGCCAGAAAGCAACTTCTGTTGTGATGTAGGCAATTTGCATATAAGTTTTAGGCAACTTCTTTATTTGCTGGAACAACAAAAGACAACAGCCAGCTACTGGGGAGGCAGAAAAAACTAGTTGGAAATATTGGGGACGTGTAAAGTTTACCTGAAAGTGATAGGCAAAGCTTCTTGCTTGCACAGAGAAAATAAACAGCAAGTCATGCTGAAATGTAGGCAAATGCATATAAGTTTGAGGCGACTCCTCCTTTTTTGCTGAAACAAAATAAAATAAAATCGGATAGCTTTGTGTGAAGCTTACCTGGAAGTGGATGTTGAAGCTTCTTGCTTGGGCGTGTGCATAAAACCTCGAAAATGTTGCTTTGACATCGTTTTAGAATTTAGTGAGGCACTGCAAACAAAACAAACAATTTCTTTAGGCAAGATATCTACGAAAGCATATTTACAAAACTTAGGTGATTTAGGCAACTACTATTTATATGTAGACAACTTATCCTATTAGAAATAGCAAATCTTGTGCAAATTAAATCAATTTGCTGCTAAAAAATCCCTCTGGTTAACTCATTCCAGCGACTCCCTCTGTAAGGAAATATAAGAGTGTTTAGATCACTAAAGTAGTGATCTAAATACTCTTATATTTCTTTACGGAGGGAGTATCATACCATGTGCATGTTTTGGACAAAATAAAACCCAGTGCTCTGGAGAGAGGATCTTTGGGCAGCTCATGTCAGCATCTCTAGTAACTAACTATCATGCGTTGGGCAAGTTCTTGGACACTTTCGACATAAATCATCGACGATTCCAACCCCCACATCCCTAAGTCGCAAACCATTGTTGCACTCAAAATCATCGATTCACCCAAAAATCCGGGATCCCACACACCCCTCTTCAACCTCCCTATCCGGCCTCTATCGCATAGAATTATTAGGCAAGTTACTGTGGAAATCATTGACTAGAAGAATCAAGATGGCAATTTTTTGATATTATTAGGCAAGTTACTGTAGAAATCATTGACTAGAAGAAGGCATATTTTTCCCCTAGAACTCAATGCACAAAAAAGTTATAGATTGTAGGGCATTATCCTTGTGCTGCAAAGGGACTCCAAACCATCTCCCATAGCATGTTATGAAAAAATATTGCCCGTTAGTTTTGGCTAAGTGAACACATGTTACATAGAACCAGAAATCTCAGGTAGAACAGAGAAACAACACTGGTGAAAAACAGACACCCTCTTAAAAAACGGACAACACACCCCCTCTTCAACTAGCAGACATTTTCAAATAAAAAAGACTATGGTTGTCATTTAGCCAACTTTGCTTTTATCCTGCAAAAAAACAAAAGTGGTGTGGAGCTTTTCATCCCAAACAACATGTCTCTTTGTCCCAGGCAACAAGTGGCCGTCGTTTAGGCAACTTGCATCTTATACTAGGCAACCTTGCCTTTGACTGAGACAGTGGACTAGAGGCGAGGAGGTGGCATTGAGGTTCTAAATGAACACATATTATCGATCACAGAAAATCTCAGATATAACATAGAAAAAACAATGGTGAAAATAGTTCAGTTCTTCGAAAAGAGATGGCATTTACCTCCTACAGACAAATGAACATGGTGTCGCTGTGCTAGCTTCCGTTTTTGGTTCCTTCGACATCCCCCTCGCAGCGGTGAACAGGTCCCCTTGCCTCTCCCACTCGCCACAACTTGTTCGTCCATCCCTCATCGTCGCCCCCCGTGAATTGGCCAACACTAGAAAGTTTAAAAGGGATTTAGAATGGCATCTTCCTGTCTCTTGCAAATAACGCCTTCTATAGAAAAGCTTATAGTATGTTCAGGCAACTACCTATTAAACAGGAATATAAGAACATTACTAATAACAATAGTCTATAAAAGCAGAGGAGTGGCTGAACTACATGAGAACAGGAAGTTGTAAACAAACATAAAAACACAATGGTAAATCAATTGAAGGGCTAGCACCAAAAGTAATCAAAGTACACAAAAATCTTACATAATACTAGGAGTACTAGTGAAAATCCGTTGCTTCTTCATTGGCGCACTGCATGTTGTGCAACCTCATCGGCTGGCCGGCAGCCAACATCCATCCATGTCCTCCTCCCTTGTAAGAAGCCACCAAGTTATTCAGATATTTACAACACTACTAGGCTACAAGCCTAAAGCCAACATGACGGACGAAACTGAAGACCAAACTGCTGCTGACCCTGTTGTACACACCCACCCAAAGGACCAGCAGGCAGGATATGATTCAACGATGCAGGTCGAGCTTGACACGAGGTGAGAAATCACCCTACAACGCATGCCCCAGCAATTCTTTTGGGGCAAGTTCTGTGCAATCAGCAAGAAAGCAAAAAATTATCTCTTGCTTTTTGGGCCAAGAACTGTTAAGCAAAGTTTAGCAAGTTTTTAGGCAAGTTGTTTTTGTGATGTAGACAAACTACATAAAGATTTGTGCATGCACCAGGTTAATCCCTAGGGTGATCACAACAAGTTTTTTGTTTGTCCGAATCGTATCTGAGAAGTAGGTGATGAAGCTTTTTTGCTTAGGCATGCTTTTGTTTTCTGATTTTGTAGGTTGCATGAAGTCTTGGTTGGGTGAAATAGGCAAAATAAAAATATTAGCAAGTCCCGCTGGGTGTTGTAGGCAAAATACATACTAATTCCAAGTTTTGTAGATTACCTAGGAACACATGATGAATCTTATCCTCTCATCTATATTGCCCACTAGTTTGCTATGATTGAGCATGTTGAGAAATGAGAGATTTCAGTGCTACCTTGTAACAGCAACCCAACCGCCCATGCACTGAAATTATCTGGTGAATTGCTTTCAGGCAACTCACGAATCTTGTTTGGATGTGGGTTGCATCGTGTATATATATGATGGTTCTAGGAAACACCAATCATCTTCCATTGTCCTTGATGATATAAGAAAACATACGCTACATACCCCTGTGAGGAGCACTAAACAAGATCCTGCGCTTGCATTGTGGTAACTAGCTAGATGGCAAAGTACATGAACTCCTTCGCTGCAAGGACCATACTCTGTGTGCTGCTCCTGTACTCTGTGACCCATACACAGTGTAAGTGGCTACAAACATATATTCTTTGAATACTTTCTTGATAAATTTTACAGTACATAGGTTGTGCATAATCTATCTCATCTGGAGGTGCTAAAAATTCCTGAGTTATAGTATTTTTTTTTCTATGATTGTGGACTTCTCTTTCTAGCTTATCAAACTATAGCTTTCTAAATGCATTAATGATGCCCTTGAATTCCGTAGGTGAAATCATTGAAGGCCGAGAAAATGAGAAGGTCAATTTGCCAGATGGATTATGTGTCCATGATAAAAACAGTCGGGTTGCAAAGAGAACTCATTTTGTTCCTGTTGTTTGGTGAACAACTTGTGCTATCTTGCAATGGATACTTGCACGAGTGAATGTCGAAAGCCTGCTTCATCAGGCGTAAGGGCTTCATAGAAACAATTTTTATTGCCCTCCCATGTATTTACTGCAATTTTGCTATTTCACATCTAGATCTGAAATAGCAACCTCACATCTAAGTTGTCCACCACATGATCAAAAGCTGAAATATTAGGGCAAACTGTTGATCTGCTCCGTGTCGTTGTGTTGTTGCCATTTTTTTCGCCTAGCTGTGTTGGCCTTCTGGGCTTTTTCTCGCACGGCTGTCGCGTTTTGTTGGGCGTTGGTGGAACAAGAAAATGGTAGTGGTAGAAAACAGCTCCGTGGGTGCTCTCCTCCCGCGACGCTCCCGCGAGCGTCCGGGAGGCTAAACCTAGCGCCGTCGCCCACCCTCCCCTCCTCCTCTCCCCCTCCCTCGCTGCCGCCAGGGGGCGCGAGCGGGCGAAGCCCAGTCGTCGCCGGCGGCGGCGAGGTCCTCTTGTCGCCTCGCGCGGGGGGAACGGCACGGGCCGGATCTCTCAGCCTGGGATGCGGTGCTTGTTGCTGGGCACGGTGGCGCAGCGGCGCTCCGGCGTGGGCCAGCGACGGTGGCGTGGCGGCGGCGTGACAGGCGGCATGGAGGCGGTGCAGGCCGGTGGGTGGTGTCGGCGGCGGCTGCTCCCCTGCAGCGCCCCGGCGTCGACTGGCGCTGCGGGTCGAGCTCGACCGGGTCGCGGGCGGCCCTCTCTCCGTGGCTCGGGTGGGGGAGGAGGGGGCGGTGCGACAGCGGTGGCGGTGGGCGTCCCCGTTCAGTCGGGCCCTTTGCGGTAGGACGGCGGCGCTCGACACGGGGAGACCTCCCTGCTGGCTTCCCTTGGGCGCGGCGGCGGCCGATCTAGTCCCCTTCCCCTTCTTCGGCGTCCTGCGGCGGCCGGTGCGCCCCGGATGGTCTGGGCCTGTGGCTTCGGGGGCGAACTTGGTTTCGGGGGGGAGGTTGGCTAGTGGACGGGGACGCCTCCGCATGCCCCGTCGCCGATCTTGGCCTTGGGCTGCTCTGTCACCTCCCCCTTCCCCCGGACCGACATATGGTCGCGGTTCCTCTCGTGGCAAGGTGTCCACCGGTGGCTTCGGAGTCGACTGGGGGCGTAGATCTGGCCAAAGGTGTGCTCTTTGGTGGCTGTCGCGGTGGTCTGGTTGGCAGGGCGGCGGTCCTGGCGGTGGGAGGCGCGTATGTCATGGGCGGACTGCGCGTCTCGGTTGCAGGCACACAGGCATGGCTGCTTGGGAGGCATGGCTGCGAGTGGTTGGCGGATCAGGGATGCGACGAAGGGATTGAAGCACCGGGGTTCATCACCTGTCTAGTTCGTGCACTGGCCGACGGTGGTGGCGTTTGCGGATGTCGTGTTCCTCCTTGTAGGCTCCGTCGTGGTGCTCATTCTCCTTCGTCTCGCTCCGGGTGAAAACTTGATCAGAGGATCAGACGGTGGCGACATTCCGTGGCCGTACCCTTCTTGGAGGCATCGTCTTCGAGCCCTCGGTCCTGCGTGGTTCGTCACACACCCTCCCGGACGATTGCTCTTGGTGGTCTCCGTCGGCGCTAAGCGGTTCCTTGTTGCACATCTTGTAGGTGTTTCGTTGTCGTTGAGGGTGTGTTTCGTTGCCCGGCTTCCTTGTATCTCGCCTTGGGTATGTGTGGTGTGCGTTTGTATCGATACTTTGGCTGTAAGTGGTTGTTGCTTTATAATATAAAGCGGGAGAAACCCTTTTTCGTTGGGCTGTTGGTTTAAATGGGCTAGCAGCATGGGCATAGCTGTTTTCTAGTTGTTTTTTGTTTGGACATTGGCCTTTTTCCGTCGTTTGTGCGTAGGTAATGGACAGAATAGGAAGGCACGGGTATGCATTTTGTTCAGGTCTTTTCATTATGTTCCTCACTCTCACTTCTCACTCCCGTTCTTTTCGTCGATTATGAAGAGTCGGCAGAGCGACGGCAAGCACTTTGGAATTATATGTTCCGTGTCTATTTTTAACGCACATAAAAAGGGCAACCTGGTGCATGTAGCTCCCGCTTGCGCAGGGTCCAGGGAAGGGTCCGACCACTTTGGGTCTATAGTACGCAGCCTTTCCCTACATTTCTGTAAGAGGCTGTTTTCAGGACTTGAACCCATGACCTCATGGTCACAAGGCAGCAGCTTTACCACTGCGCCAAGGCTCCCCTTCTTTTAACGCACATAAACTTGCTTGAAATTCATTTGTATGTCTAATTTTGGCATATAAGATACTCCGTTTCAACCATCTACCACAGTGTGCATGAACGTCCTGATTGGCCATGCGACTAAGCCAGCTAACTCTCCACTATGCTCCTCATTTTAGCTCCGGAGAGAACTAGAAGTGCATTACCCTTGCACTCGGTCCGTCTACTATTTCTCTGCGGTCTTCTAGATTCCTTGTTTTTCATCATTCAATTAAATTGAAAACGGCAGCAAAAATGAATACTCCCTATGTTCCAAAACATAAGCTGTGTTGATTTTTTTAATCAAAAGTCAAACCATTATATGTTTTCTCCTAGCATCATTTCGGGTGGTTCATGATAGGTAAACGTTTGAAATCGGCGGATCGGCCGAAGCTTCAGCCGATCGCGCTGCTTGCTCGCGCAGCCACCTCTTTCTTTTCTCCTCTCCACGTGTCACTGGCCCAACACACCGCCCACGCCCTTGACTGCCTTATCCCATCGCCCCTGAGCTCTAGCACTCGTTCCCATCCCCATATGCACGAACCCCTGCTCCTCCCCTTGCATAATCCCTCTCCTCTGCTCTGCTGGTCTCCAACGCAACTAAATCCCCCTCTCCGCTAGCAAAACACATCGGGTCTGAAGGAAGGGGGCACAGGGTTGCTGGTACGGGAGTCGGGGTGAGCAGGAGATGGTGGAGGCGGTGGTCAGCGAGCTTGAACAGGCCGACCAGCGAGGTTGGTGATGGCCGGCGACGATGCTGGGAACGGCCGAGCTGCAACCGCAAGCTGATGAGCTACCACTGGCTGGTGTGGATGCTGCAACCGTTGCGGGGCGAGCTGCAACCTACAAAAGAGTTGTTACAACCTCGACCGGCGGGCGGGACGGCGGAGCACACAGGATGCTACAACCATTGAGGCAGGAGCTGCAACCGCGCCCGGTTTTTCTTGGAACCGGTGACCGCGGCGAGCTGCAGGGTGACCACAGCGGGGAAGTGCTGCAACCATGACCAGGTTTGATGGAACCGACGGGGCGATTTGCTGGAACCTGCGCCGAAGCCGAAGTTCGTTCTTTTTGTACGAGTGATTTTTTGCTACAACCACAATTTTGTTTTGCTGGAACCAGCATTCAAAAATGCGTCCACCGGAATTAGTTCTTCTTGTACCAACGATCTTTTGCTACAACCATAATTTTGTTTTGCTGGAACCAGCATAAAAAATGCTTCCATCGTAGTTGAATTCTTTGATGGACCAGCAACTGCTACAACCATAGCTTCAATTTGCTGGAACCAGGTTTTTAAATGATTCAATAGGGGCGGCCACATATAGCTGCTTTTTAACAACTTTTTCCGTTATGAGCGTCCACGGCGAGCATCAACTGCGGCCGTCGACGTCGACAAATGGGGAGGGCGGCCGCATGCTGCGCGACGCGGCGATGGTGGGTGGCCGCCATGTCCCGCGGTGTTTGTTCAGATCTAAATGTGAACGGGGTGAGAAGGAAGAAAGTGACCTGGATGGATGACGATCCAATGGCTCGTGGTAGGCCAATCGGGCGCCTCGGGTGCGACAGGCCGAAACTTTAGGCCGGCGCACCGGCGCCTATCAGTCGCCTTCATGATAATGTGTTGTGCGTCTCGTGCAAGCAATGCTTATTTTTTTCTACAGTTTTGCTAAAACACATCTTAGATATATGCCTTGAGCAGTGGCGGAGCATGGTACAAATTGCTGTGGGGGGGGGGGGGGGGGGGGGGGGGCAATGCAAAAACATGAGCATTTGTGGGTCTAAATTGCTAATAAAAATATTTTTCTTTCTTTGTTTATGTTTGCTTGAGTCATTTAGATGTGCAATAATTAGGACAAGACATTTTGTTGGTATTTCCAATAGAAGGACTGCACATATCAGTTAACAATTGCACCGAGTGCCATTGCCTTGCCAAACTTTCCGAGTTATTAAGGGGTGGTCAGGGTCTCTTGTAAAACGCTTATCAGAAGCAAGTAGTCGATCGATCCTACACTCCACCTCACTCCACTCCGGCTGAGACTTGGTGGTCGATCAAGAAGATGATGCCATGCAACCTGCTAACCAGCGCTAGTACGTAGACATATGTGTTCTCCTAGCATCATTTCGGGGTGATTCATGAGAATGAGTTGTGCGTCTTGTGCAAGCAACATTTTTTTAATGGTTTTGCTAAAACACATCTAGGTATATATGTCTTAAGTATTGGACATCTAAGTTATATGCTATTGATTTCAGGTGAAGATTCATGCGGGTATTTTCCTTTCTATTTTTCTTTGTTTGTTTATGTTTGCTTGAGTCATTTAAATGTGCAATAACTCGGACAAGACAATGTTTTTGGTATTTCCAATAGAGAGACTGCACATAAATCCATCAACAATTGCACCGGGTGCCGTTGCCTTGCCAAACTTTCCAAGATATTAAGGGGTGGTCAGGGTCTCTTGTAAAATGCTTATCAGAAGCAACTAGTCGGTCACTCCATCCCACTCCGCTCCGACTGAGACTTGGTGGTCAAGAAGATGATGCCATGCAACCAGCTATAGTACTAGCTGCCAAGGCAAGAGCAATTGGCGGACTATGACGTGTAGAAGTACATGCTCTAGCCAATGCAACCAAAAGACCGATCTTATGAAAGAGACAAGGCTGCACATTATACGTCAACACTCCCCTCACGTGTGGCTCCCTCGGGGCTAAACGTGGATCGAAAGTGGGCTGTAATTTAATTGCGCCATCCGGGTCTTGAACTCAAGACCTCTTGGCTCCGATACCATGTAAAAGTGCATGCTCTAGCCAATGCAATCAAAAGACCGATCTTATAAAAGAGACAAGGCATCACATTATACGTCAACACGATGGGAGAAGCCGGCAAAGAAACCCGCGGAATGAGATGAGCGTCGGAGCAGTGGCGCAAATGACACCGGTCTTGGATCGAGTCCGAAGGAGGACGAACACCATTGGCACTACATATAATAGGTCTTGCATTGGCGTCTTACAGACAGGGACGTCCAGTGATAGATTGCGTGCTGACACGAGCAGGAAGACCAAGACCAGAAACAGCGATGTCTTTATGTGAAGTGCAGTGACGCACTGCTAAGAAAAAAGAGTAGATGCATCATGCATTGCATGCAGACGATGGAGTTGACTTCTGAACTGCCACCTCACCGACGCCGCTCGATGGGTCCATGCACACACTTGATGAACATCAACACAAAGCACGGCAGCACGTACACCTCCAACACTCTTCCATCCTCATCCCCATCACGGCCGTACCGGCGGCCGGTCGCTGTGTCCAGTGGCTGGTCCCGGCCGGCCGCGCATGCACCATCCGTTTGTTGCGTGCACGGCTCTCCGCACCTCTGCCGTCGGCGCCGTGGTCCGATCAGCTGTTGGTAGGGCACCCACGCGTTGCACTCCATCGACATCGGCAGGCCATGCATCTCCTCGCACGACCCACGACGGCGACCCGTGTACCGGACCACGCCCATGCATCGCCTTCTTCCCCACGGCACCGGCAGGGACACTTGTACGTGAGCTGCTTGCATTGCGCTCCAACATCTTCCCGTGTCCCGCGCGTGCCCTGGTGGCCGCTTTCCGCTCGCGTCTCGTCCCGACGGCCGGATATGCCGGATACATCAGGGTGAAAATGCCTCCAATCAACCGATCAACTCAACTCATCTCGAATGGAGCCGGTCGACGCGCCCGCACGTCCAATCAGTGCAACTTTGCCTAGTGCGCCAAGATTCACTCGAAGCGACGCGACGCGGCGGAAAATCCAACCCCGATGTGGAACAAAGCTACGAACGATGGTGATGGTATTGGTATCGGGATCACATTCTACCCACCCCACCCGCCCGGCTTTGCTGATTCCTCCTGAGCCGGCTGTCTCCAATTTCTCCGGGGAGTCAGCCGCGACGAGGCGCCAAAGGGCACACAAACTTCACTTTAGTCATGTCAAGGAGAAGTTGCGACCACCATGTTTTTGACTGTGCAAACATTCACGTTTGATTCAGACACAGCAACAGCTAGCCCACGACTCTGCACATGATGAAAGCACGCAGGGCGCATGCCAAAAGGAGGGACAGCCTAGCAGTTTTTTCTCTCCTTGCAGATGATCGACGCAAAAACGAAGCTCGCCGTTATCCTAGTCAGGTAAATTGCTTGACAAAACCGCGCCCTTGAACTGACGTACGGGACGTGAGTGGACGCACGGGGTCAAGCAAAGATACGGATACTACCAGAGATCCCGATCATCTCACCCTATGAAATCTTGGTGCGATCTGCGATGGCGCCATCGACCACCGCCTCCGCTCCCGGAATTCGACAGCTCGACCGCACCGGCGACAAGATCGTGCTACTATCTCCGTCGCGTGATCAAATCCAAGGTATATTGCCTACCCCCCTACATGTATCGGACGTTGCGGTGCGCATGCATTTGCCGCTTCCATCCACATGTCATTTCCTGTCCCCGCTTAGGCTGGACCCTTTGCATGTTTTTTCAGCAGATGGATGTGCACGATATGTGGGTGGTGATCAGGCTGATTGGAGGTAGATGGATGATCGTCCTGCTGTCTGCTGGCCAGTTGTGAGGCTAGAAATAACTTGTTAATACACTTTTTCCCCCGCTTTGTATTCCAAAGCAATCAACCGATACATCCAAGGATAGGTGCTGGGACGGAAGCAGCACAATCACACCCAAAAAAACGAAAGAAAAACAACAAGAGAAAAGAATGCCGACAACGGTGGATCAACGGAAACGAAGAAGCTTCACGACCACTGCGCCCACCGGAGATCTCCCACCAAACTCCAAGGCTCCGAAGCACCGGTACCAATCAGCACCTCCAAGAAAGACCGCGGCGATGACGACGCTGCTGCCAAGGGTTTTCCCCGGTACACAACGAGGCGAGAGGAAGGGTCGCCCCTGACGCCCTCCAGGAAGGTCCGTCGGCACCCATTGGCGTCGCCGCGTCGGTGTTGGACAGGCCAACAGGGGTTTCCCCTGATCCCAACCTTCACCTCGGATGCTCCAGATCCTACCACCAAACCGACCACCATCTTGCGCCACCATGGTCAAGAAGCCTCCACGCCGTTTCACCACGGCATCATGAAGTGAGGTCTGCACAACAAGGGATAGGAGCCGGGACTAGGGGCCGCGGCACCGTCGGCACGCGGGAGGGCACAACCTCCACTGTCAACGACGGTAGCCGACCGGACACAATAGCAGGAGCATACCAGGCCCATGGGCCCACAGGCCCGGTCGGGAACTCCATGCCCGTAAAGCTCCCGCCATCGCACTGCAGCAGGCACGCCGTCGGCTTCGCCGCCCCCCGTCTGAGCTGCTCCTCCTCCTCACCACACAGACGACGAAGAAGCCACGCCGGAGACCGGCCCGCTAGGACACAGATGGGGCCGGGAGGGCCCAGATCTAGGCCGGGGGGCGCCGCCGGCCACCGCACGCCACCACGCCGCCCTGCCTCCAAGGGCAGCACCGCCACTGCACCTACCACCGGTGACCGCCGCCGGGTCGCCGGGCCGCCACCCAGCCGAGCTTCACCATCGCTGTCTCCAACCTTGAGAAAAAGACGAACGTGCGGGTACAGACGGGCCCGCCGCCGCCGGCAGCACCCGGGCCAGCGCTGGGGCACCCGCCGCCGGCGACGGGGGAGATCTCACGGGGGTGAGGGCCGAGGGGAAGAGGAGGGGCGCGCCGCCCCGGCCACCTCCCGGGGAGGCGGCGCAGGGGCGGGAACGGGAGGGGGACGGGGAAGAGGGGGGCGGGGAGGGCCGGGGCGCGCGAGCCGGCGGCCTGGCGGCGGAACCCTAGAAGGGATGCCGGCCAATATGGCGGAATCGTCACAATCCGTGACTGATTTATGTCTTGTCTCTGGAGAAAGATCTTCAGCAATCAAGTTGCACATCAATGCTAAAGTCATTACAGCCTCTGTCTATCAGGATTTCTTTAGTACATTTTCGGATACATCACAAATATTTTTTATATGCATGTCTAAAATTTTCGAAATAAATGATTAACATTTTTTTAACACTTATATTCTTTGATGTCTACTTTTTTCTTACACCTATACATTTTCACATACAACGGAAACAATTTTTCTATACACATTTAACATTTTTCAGAAAAATATGAAAGTATTTTCTGTAATATATATAAGTAGACTATTTTGAAGTATAAAGCAAATAAAACAAAAATCTAAAAAAAAACAGTGGAAAAAAGATAGCATTTTGAGGCTTATGGTCTCCCGCGCCTTGGGTCAACCGAGTCTCAAGTTTGCTTCAGCCGAGGCTGTCATATGTCTCGTTATAAGCGAGGCATAGGCACAAACTTATGTGGATGGATTCCACACGGTATTCTACACCATACAAGGCCTCCCCCCGAGTCGACCGAGGCCATCATATGTCTCGCTACAAGTGAGGCATGGGCACAAACTTATGTGGATAGATTCTACACGGTGTTCTACACCATACAAGGCCTTCCCCGAGTCGACCGAGGCCGTCATTTGTCTCACTACAAGCGAGGCACAGGCACAAACTTATGTGGATAGATTCCACATGGTGTTCTACACCATAAGGCCTCCCCCCTCCAATAGTATTTTTTCTCAAACATATAAACCTTTTTCACCTTCGCTATTCTTTTCGTCGTTGGCTTTTTCGTTTCCATTTTCTTCTTTTTTCCATTTCTTTTTTACCTTTGGCTTTGTCTTTGTTCTTATCTTTTGGGAAAATAAATGAATACTTTACACAAATATATATCTTGACACGCACGAACAACTCCTCTCTAATAGGTGAACCCTTTTTACATACACAAATATTCACTTTCGGTTGGTGAAATATTATAATAATAATATGAGATGAGGACTTCATTTAAGTAAATTTTCCATTCAAGTATATAAATCTTTTTTATGTTATATGTTTAAATCTTTATCAAGTTAGGTTCCGCAAAACGGGAATCTGCATCTACTGTTATCTTGTCTTTCCACAAAACAGAAATTGAAAAAATGAATACAACCTCTGGAATTTTTTTTGAACTTTTTGAATCTTTCATTTTTAGTTCATGTCGTTTTCTTTGGGATCATCGTGAGCGTTGCATATCAGGCGGCAGGCCTGGCTAGCAATCTCAAACTTGAATATGCAATTATCAGCGTCGCATGCACATATAAAACCGATGCAGGTGGATCCACGCCAAATTATTAGGAGCAGCCGAGCGCCACCATACATTGACGTGAACTGAAAGACCATGCTTGGATTATACAGTGTAAGATTGGGAAAAACCACATGTTGTGGTGCCTTGTATTGATCAATATATAGAGGTTACAAGGCAGAGTTCGTATCGTACAATATACGGACACCTATACAAAGACTACACATATACAACCGTATATCTATACACATAATACGGTTATATAATCTAACACCCTCCCTCAATCGTAAACGGGCGTCGACGAATGTTAAGACTGTCCCGAAAATCCAAGAAGAGAGGGGATGGCAATCCTTTGGTGAAAATGTCCGCAAATTGAGAAGAACTCGTAACGTGAAGAACCCGGACCTCGCCTGTGGTGACACGGTCGCGCACAAAGTGCAAATCGATCTCCACATGCTTGGTGCGCTGATGATGAACGGGATTCTGTGTCATGTAAACAGAGCTCACATTATCACAAAACACCACAGTGGCACCAGTCACTGGTCGATGAAGCTCCTGAAGAAGTTGCCGTAACCAACATGTTTCAGCCACGGCATTTGCAACTGCCCTGTATTCGGCCTCGGCGCTAGACCGAGAGACCGTGTGCTGCCGCTTAGCAGACCACGACACCAGGTTATTGCCAAGGAAGACACAATAACCTGAGGTAGACCGGCGAGTGTCAGGGCAACCTGCCCAATCAGCATCAGAGTAGGCCAGCAATTTGTTGGAGCTGCGTCGAAACAAAGTGAGGCCATGGCCGGTGGTGCCGCGGAGATAGCGAAGCACACGCTTCACAAGTAGCAAATGATTAGCCCGAGGATCATGCATATGAAGACAAATCTGCTGCACTGCATAAGAGATGTCCGGCCGAGTGAACGTGAGGTACTGAAGACCGCCTGCAATACTACGATACTCGGTGGGATCTGCAACGGGATCACTGGACTTGGCTGAAAGTTTGGAGGTAGTATCAACTGGAGTAGAGATGGGTTTGCACTGCAACATGCCAGCTCTGTCAAGAAGATCCAATGCGTACTTCTCCTGTGAGAGGAACAGACTGTCCTTGCTGCGTGTGACAGAGATGCCCAGAAAATAATGAAGATCGCCCATATCCGTCATACTGAATCCGGTACGAAGAGTGGCAATCAAACTGTGCAACAATGTCGAGGATGATGCAGTCAGGATAATGTCATCCACATAGAGCAGGAGATAGGCCATGTCAGCACCACGCCGATAAACGAACAGCGAGCTGTCGGACCTGGAGCCAATGAAACCAGGCGATGCAATGAACGAAGCAAACCGCTGAAACCATGCACGAGGCGCCTGTTTCAAACCGTAGAGTGATTTGTTGAGACGTCAAACCTTGTCAGGGAAGCGAGGATCAGTGAACCCAGAAGGCCGACGAGCATAAACAGTCTCGATGAGAGTTCCATTGAGGAATGCATTCTTGACATCAAGTTGGTGGATGGACCAGTCACTGGAGAGAGCAAGAGAGAGCACCGTACGAATAGTGGCTGGCTTGACGACCGGGCTGAAAGTTTCATCAAAATCGATACCTTCGCGTTGAGTGAATCCACGAAGCACCCAACGAGCCTTGTAGCGATCCAAAGAACCATCAGACTTCATCTTGTGATGGTAGATCCACTTACCAGTAACAATGTTAGCATTGCGAGGTGGATCAATGAGGTCCCAAGTGTTGTTGGACAGAAGAGCACCATACTCCTCAACCATAGCGGTATGCCAATTTGGATCCTTGAGAGCACCACGATAAGTCTTCGGTATGGGAGATAAACCCTCAACATGAAGATCAAATATCTTTTTAGGCTGCACAATGCCCTGTTTAGCACGAGTGGCCATGGCATGAGATGGAGGCAGTGGAGGGGCCCGCGTCCGGCGGGTCCGGGGTGGATCCACAACGACAGGAGCTGGCGACGGCGTTGCCGGTGGTGACGCGGCTGTAGTAGGAGAAGGACTCCCAGCAGTGTCGCCATCGGAGCTCCCAGCAGGGCTCTCGGCAGTGGCCCGGGACCCAGGCGACCGAGGCGAGGTCGGTGGCGGCGACCGAGGCGAAGTCGGTGGCGGCAACCGTGGAGAGGACCGTGGCGGCGGCGGCGGCGACCGTGGCGGCGACGGTGTAGTCGCATCCGGGGTCACCGTGCCTGGCACGATGAATGGCATCGACGAAACCGGCTGCTCAGCTCCCTGCAAAAAATCATAAGTGTGCAAGGAAGGAGTAGGAGTTGACGAAGATGTAGAGGAGGCGAAGGGAAAGGTGGACTCATCGAACACTACATGACGAGAGATGATGATCTTTTGGGTGGAACGATCAAGGCAACGATAGCCTTGATGCCGTGATGGGTACCCTAGAAACACGCATGGCACGGAGCAAGGCGCAAGTTTGTGCGGAGCGACGGCTGTGGTGTTGGGGTAACATAGACATCCGAAAACCCAAAGACCAGCATATGCAGGATCTACGCCAAGTAAGGCACGAAAGGGAATACGATCCGAGATTGCCTTTGAAGGCAGCCGATTATGCAACATAACGGCGGTGTGAAGAGCTTCAACCCAAAAGCGAGGTGGCATACTAGCTTGGATAAGGAGTGTACGAGTAATGTCATTAAGAGTACGAATAATGCATTCGGCTTTACCATTCTGTTGCGAAGTGTATGGACATGAAAAGCGGAGTGCAATTCCATGGTGCTGGGCAAAGGAATGGAGGAGAGAATTATCGAACTCACGACCATTATCACACTGAATAGCCTGCAAGCGTGCACTAAACTGGATGAGCGCTAAAGCATGAAGGGACGACAAGTGCGAGAAAGCTTCTGACTTAGACCGTAGAGGATAAACCCATGCATACTGAGTAAAATCATCAAGACAAACGAGATAATACTTAAAGCCAGAAATACTCTCAACAGGAGATGTCCACAAATCACAGTGAATTATCTGAAAAGAAGTAGTGGTTACACGATTGGTGGAAGAAAAAGGAAGACGAATATGACGACCTAACTGACAAGCATGACACAAACTACTTTTATTCTTTTCCCTAGGGATGATCGAAGAACGAGCTAATGACTCCATAACGGGCCGCCCAGGGTGCCCAAGCCGACGGTGCCAGAGTGCTGCATCGGCGACGAGGAAGGCGTGTGGATGACTGGTAGTGGAAGGATGGATGGAGTAAAGAGCTCCGAACCTATTGCATCTGAGAATCTCGGTCCTGGTTAGAAGATCCTTCACAGAAAAACCAAGGGGGTCAAATTCGACGGATACACGATTATCAATGGTGAATTGACGAACAGACAAAAGGTTTTTAACTATGTTAGGAACTACTAAGACATTACGAAGGTAAAGAGGACGAGAGGTGGTGGAAATAGGAAGACGTGCATGCCCGGTACCGGTGATCGGAAGGGTGGAACCATTACCGACAATGACAGCACGCCGAGAGGAGGAGGGGGGGACACGGAGTTGAGCATACCGGGATCGGACGCGAAGTGGGAGGAGGCGCCGGTGTCCATCACCCACTCCCTGGTGGGTGCTTGCAGCCCCATGGTCTGGAACTGATGCATGAGCGCGGCCTGGTCCCATGAAGCGGTTGTTGATGCCGGTGATGATGGAGTCGGACCGGGGAGTCCGTAGGAGGACTGTCCAGGGGTGTAGCCGTAACCGTAGGGGGCAATGCCGAACGGGTTCTGGGCGTAGAACGCATGCGGTGACGGGGTGTGCCGGGGCGCGTAGCCTGGAGCGTAGGCGGGCGGCGCACGGCCGAGCAGGCCCCCCTGGCCATAGGGCCACATCTGGATGGCACCGTTCCAGGGGTGCTGTGGTGAAGGCCAGGAGGGAGTGGCAGCCAACGGGGTCGCGGGCGCCGGGATGATCTCCTTGGCGACGCCAGTGGCAGCCTTCTTCTTCTTCTTTCCTTTGCCAGAGGCCTTGCCCGGGTTGCCGGTGTTGCCAGGGTTGCCGGCGGTGTTGGTGAAGAGGGCCGTGTCGGAGTTGCGGGCGCGGCGATTTTTGCGCTTCATGTCCTGGAGCGCGAGCAACGAGCGGCACTGCGCGAAGGTCATGCCCGGCATGAGGGAGATGAGATCAGCGGCGGCCTCGTATTGCTCGGAGAGGCCGTTGAGGCAGTGGACCACCATCTCAGCATCATCAACGGGGGCGCCAAGATCCGCAAGCCCATCGGAGAGGGATTTGACCTTCTGAAGATAGTCGGCCATGGTCATCTCTCCCATCTTGAGATCGCCGAGCTCGGCCGTGAGGTGGAGCTGACGATTGATCTTGTGGTCGTTGAAGAGACCGTTGATGCTGTTCTAGAGATCGACGGCGAGGGGATCGTCACTGGGCGTCATGACGGCGTCGAGGATGCTGAGCGAGACAGACCCATAGAGCCAAGAGACGACGGTGGCGTCGAGGAGAGACCACTCCGGGTTCGGCGCGTCGGGGGCGTCAAAGTCGAGATGATCCAGGAGGGCGTACTTGCGGCAAGCGGCGCAGAAGAAGGTGCGCCACTGACAGTGAACGCCGGTGTCAAGCACGAGCTCGACGGGAACGTGTCCCTTGATGGAGTGCAGGCCGACGGCCTGGGCGTGCAGCGAGGTCAAGGAAAAAGACCCCGTGCTCGTCCCAGATCCATCGGGGGCGGTCGCGAGAGGTAGCTTGGCCTTGGCGGCCTCGGCGGCCTCGGCGTCCTGGCGCTCCTTGACCGCGGCCAGCGCCTGGTTCGTGGCGTCCGTGTCAGGTTGCGACATGGAGGCGGCGATCGGGGCGCAGCGGCGAGAGGGGTGGTGGCTTCGGTGGCAGCGGAAGGAGGAGGAGGGCGGCACAGGCTAGGGTTAGGGTTTTAGGCTCTATACCATGTAAGATTGGGAAAAACCACACGTTGTGGTGCCTTGTATTGATCAATATATACAGGTTACAAGGCAGAGTTCGTATCGTACAATATACGGACATCTATACAAAGATTACACATATACAACCGTATATCTATACACATAATACGGTTATATATTCTAACATACAGTACACTACACGCCAGTATTATAACCCATTGGGCCCTCTTGCTTTGATTTCTCTGGCTGCTTTGTGCAAAGATGTGTGTACGTATACATGATTGAGATGCTATCAACTTGGTGTAGGATCGATACCTTCATGCATTCAAGTAGCTATTTTACTAGCTAGTACATGATTTTGTGATCTAGTTTATGGGCCTAACTAAGGCAGAATAACATAAGATGCGTTCTCGCCACTCACAAGGGCACAGAAGAACCATGTCCTAGTGGTCTAGTGGAGTTGATCCCAATTATTGCCGCTAAACTCAAGGCAATCAGGGGTGAGACACATACAGTTGGGACAGATCGTTGGGGCTACCTCGCTAGCACGCCGCCTACTTGCGGCGATGAGAGAACCTTGTGCTGATTTAACTGTATTTGCCACTAGCTCGCACAGCATGTGTTCATTATTCCTCCCCACAGTCCAGTAGCCACAAAACTAGCAACTAGCAATCTTCTAAAGATAGTAATGGTATGGCTTATAATTCTATGGTGGTGTACAGATGAGTAAATCGTGCTATGTACAAGAATCTGTCCTATTTGCGATTTGTTTTCACCCAACGGTCCTGATTCTGGTTTGAGTTGACAATGCACACGGCGCCTGCGCCCTGCAGTCCTGCACTCCTCCACCATCTTGAAATTTTTTTATGAGTTCAGGTAGGCACGTTAAGATTATATTCTGCTGCCGGTCGTTGCTCGATGATCGATCTCTCTCGCTCGCTCGTCCGTCGTGCAGATTTCAATTTCCACAACCACGTCGACTGCTAGAATATTTTATCCCCGGGGAGATCTAATGACAGAGAGCCTAATCATCATCAGATTTCAGAGAGTAGTTAACTGAGCAAGTGGATACGGGCGTCTCCTCGAAACTCGGAAAACAAATGGCCTCGTTGCGATCTTGTTCGGTACATTAGGTGCATGCATGCATGTTTCGACCACATTCGTTGGCAATGATGGGTCAATGTGAGCGAGAGACGACGTGCGCCCAGATCTATTACTTGATCGGCATGGATCGCCTCGATCGGGTGTTCCGGCCGGTTCCAACGACGGCCGACAGCAGCATTTTGTGGAGATCGCTCGACCCGACACCCCCGGCAGTCATGCAGATCTCGATGCCGAGTTTTTATAGGGCGCGGAGTGCATGGAATGAATGGAACACGAGAAGCGACGTCACAGGTCCGCGGCAACCCTAATCGAAGGGGTCGCGGGCTCGGTGCTCTCGTCGTCCGTGAGTCCGTCACGGGAAACGGTGGTTGGAGACTAGAGTATGGACTGGAATCAGTTTTCCGGAGCCGCAAGTGGCATGGATGGATGCGGCGTGCTGCTGGCATGTGGACTAGAGTATGGACGAGGAAGCTCGATCCGTCGAGAGTATTGCGGCGTGCGTGGCGTGGTGTTTGGTGGCGAATGGCGAGGGGAGATGCATACATCCACGGGATGGCCGGCCGGTATGATCGGTCGAGCTATCCAGCTCGTGGCGTGGCGGAGCCATGTGCGGTATGCACATTTAGCAACACCCAAAAATGTTGAATAAAAAAAATGATCGGTCGAGCTGCAGCATGCGCTGCGCTGCCACACGCGCGCTGGCCGATCAGTGCCGCTTAGATGGGAGAGGCAGGCAGGGATTTTGGAGAGGAGCGTACTGATTATGGCCGGTGAGGCAAAAGGGCAGGGGCGCCCCTATGCCTCGCTTCTTTTCGTTTTTTTAATTATTTTTTGACTTTTGTTTATGCTTCAAAATATTCGAAATAAACATATTACAAAAAATAACATAAAATTTTTGAAAAAAAAATGCAAACCAAGCGTTTGAAAAATGTTAAATATGTATAGAGAAAATGTTTTTCATGTATACAAAAAGTATACTATGTCTGCGTGAACACAATAGAAAATGTATTTTGAAAAATGTTAATCCAAGAATTTAAAAAATGTTAAACTTGTATTTCAAAATTTAATGTAGTATTGAAAAGTGTTCAACAAGTAATAAAAGAGTTAAACCTGCAATAAAAATAATGTTGATCAAGCATTTAAATATATTAAATGTGTATAGAAATGTTGACCATGTATTAAAAAGTAAATATTATATTAGAAAAATGTTAATCAAGCATCTTAACAATGTTAAATGTGTATAGTAAAAGTTGACAGTGTATTAAAAAAGTTAATCTTTTATTTTAAAATTGTTAAACCCTTATTAAAAATGTATTGGATATATATCTTTATAGAAAAAGAGTGAAAATCAAGAGAAAATCCGAAGAACAAAAGAATATAATTAAACCGAAGAGAAGGGATGGAAAGAACAAAAAACAGTGAAACCAGAGAAAAAAAATAAAAAACCAGTGAAAACATTTTTTTTTTGAAAAAACCAGTGAAAATCCGGCTCTTTTACCTTAAGTGTTTCATGCTCTATTATTTTACCATGAACCAGACACCGACTTGGTTGCTTGCAGCGCAACACAGCGTCCAAGATACCTGATTCGATCACTGGCTTATCCTATTTTTCTCGTTTTTACTTCAGTGTGCGCTAATGGGCTAGCCCATTACTGTGGATGCTTCAGGCAAGAGCTCCTTCTGTCTTGCTATAAGCGAGATATAGCTCTTGCGGAAATAAAGGGACAAAAAAAAGAGTGATGGGCTACCAATTTTTCTCCTGCTTCGGCCTAAGCCAAAAAACAATACTGGCCTGACATAGTATTAGCACAACATAGTGATTGCAGCATTCACCTCATCTAACCTCATGGCTCCAAACCCTATTGGGTGCCTTATGTGCAGTTTCTCAGAAGCCCCTCCGATTTGGGCAAGCATCCAAAAGCTTTAACATTTTATGTGTTTCAGTTTTCTGGTTGTTGCTTGGGTTTTCTTTCAAATTTATTATTTTTTACTTTCCTTTTTCATTTTATGCCTTTTATTTTTTTAAATGCGTGAACATTTTTAAATTTCTTGATTTTTTTTGTTAGATTCATGAACTTTGTAAAATCTGTGTTTCTTCATATTAACGAATTTCTTCCCAACTCATGAAAATTTTAAAAACTTCTGATATTTTTTAAAATTCAAAACCTTTTAAAATGCAGAAACTTTCTAAAATCCGAGATTTTTTTGAAATTTTTGAATGTTTTTCTATTTCATAGTCCTTTTTAAACACCTGACATTTCTCAAATTCATAAAATTTCAAATCCACAAACTTGTTTTTCAAAAGCATGAATATATTCAAATCCATAAAAAATCTATGGTCTTTTTAAAAAAATTAGTGAACTTTATACATTTTTGATAATTTCATATTTGTGAACTTTATTGCAAATCCATGAACTTTTTTCATATCCATGATTGTTTTCTATTCATTGTTCTTTTAATTTTTTTTACGATTTACTATTTTTTTTACAAAAGTCAAATGGATGAGCGGTCAACCATCGACTAAAGAGACGTGGGAGCCTATGCCTTGGTCGGGTCACCTTTGTTGGGCCATCACTAGCTGAACGAGATGTGAGCGGCAAGATCGTTTGCCGGCGATAAAGGCGTGCACCAGGAGCACTCCCTCGGGATGTGATATGTGTTGCTCGTGATGACCACTTGACGCCCGTAGGCGTCAAACTAGTAAGCTTTCACTGAAGGACAACACAAATGAGGCGACCCATTTTACGCGTGACCGATCTAGGACATCTTTTGTCCTTTCTCGACCTCCAAAGTGTAGGGCCCCCCAGGAGCCTCAAAGACCATGGTGTTTTCGGTCTGCTCATTGAATTCCAACCTCACATTACATGGAACGATCTATGTAACAAAAAAAATCACAACGTTAATGGCAATAGCAAAAGAAGAAATCCTATTAGAGAAGAAGTTCTGTTGTTAACGCTGAAAAAACAAAGCACCGCTGGAAGTAGATGCCAGATCGTCAGTTGTAAGGCTGGTGGCCCACCTTGAATTGCATAGTTGATACGGTGGTGGCGGCGTCATTCTACAAAAAAACATATCAGTTCTACCCTAAGTTCAAAATCAGTTTCTACACTAATAAATCAAATTCTACTCAGTATAATCGAATTCTACACTACCAAAATCAACACAAAAGACTAGCATCTGATTCTACACTAAAGCATATATCCACTAAAAATTTTCTACCCCGCAAAATCGGTTTCTACACTATTAAATCAAATTGTACTAAATATAGTCGGATTCTACACTACTAGACCAACATAAGAAACTAGCATCCGATTCTACAGTAAAACAAATTCAACACTAAAAAAACTTCTACCATAAGTACAAAATCGACTTCTACACAAATAAATCAATTTCTACTAAGTATAATCGGATTCTACACTATTAAATTTATTTTTTCTGATTGGCAGAAGCCTTTATTTCTGTTTGTGCCGCCCTGCTAATCTTATACACAAAGAAATGAAATCTATGGATTCCATGGCATCCGGAGACGAGGGAGGCGCGAGGGAAGGGAATCTCACCCGTTGACCAGGACGTGATGGCGGCGGCCGTGCTGGTTTGGTGGAGACGAGCGACAAAGTCCGGAGGTGGCGGCAACAGTGGTGGTCGAGAGGGGAAGTGAAAAAGCTGGGCGAATCGGAATGACTTAGGTTTTTTGACTGGGGGAGGTAGATAGAAGATGGAGTAGTGTTTTCGTGGGCCTAAGTGGCAACACCATAACAAAGTGTAGCCACCAGAAAAAAAAACTCAGCAAATATCTATGGTGTGATAAGAAAAATAGAATGCCAGCACTAATGTCGTAGCGGTGGCGTACCAAATATGCCAACGCCAACACTATTTGAAAAAAAAGTGGTGGCGTTGATTAAAAATGGCGCACCACCAACTAAAGTTGTGGCTAGCCATTTCTCTACTAGTATCCCGGTCTGGTGGGTCTGGCTGTCGACCTCCTAGGTCGTTGCTATCTTGGGCCCCTTCGGGCGGCCCATGGTGGATTTCAGGGAGATTCCAGGAGACTTGGAGTCGATCTGGAGATACTGGAGCCCTGGAGGACTTTGCTTCTACCAAGGTAGCCGAGTTGCTTGTGTAACCTAGGACCCCCTATATATTGTATAAGCTGGGGTCTGGGCTCGTAGATAGACACATTACAATCCCTTGGTAGTTTGTACTCTGTATACACTCCAACGCAATAAATGAAGAGCACGACGGAGGATATTATCTCCTTCATGAGAGCCCGAACTTGGGTAAAATCCTTGTCCATCGTGCCAAGTTTCCTAGCTAGGATACCCTAGCGAGGGATCTACTGGATTTAGGTCTAACAAAAGGATTATTAATATAGGAGTTAGAACACTTGAAAATCAGCGAGACAAAGAAACAAAAAGGATTTTTTTGCGAGGTAAAAGGGAATTTATTCCAGATTGATAGGGTTACAATCCACAAGCAGTAATTGCTCTACACAACGAGATCCTTGACGAAACCACACAGCTGTGGCCCGCTCATCACGACTATAAAATGCCAAACTATCTGCTACCCTATTTTGCTCTACCGTAAGCTTCTGGGGAACAAACGCCCAGACAAGCATATGTGATTTTATCTCTGCAACAAAGTGCCCATGCGTCGACCTGCTTAGTCTAGAATCAGAAAGACTTGACAGTGCTTCACAAGAATTGGACTGAACAACTATAGTACATTCTGAGTTGCCAAAGCCATGCCCTACTTCAGTGTGTGAATCTCCACCTCCAAAGCATCATTGCATATAAAAAATATTACAGTGGTCATTACTCTACCGACATCAAAGGACCCATTTTTTTTGCTCCGGTGGCAACCCAGATCTTAGCCTCAAATCTAGCATGAACGCAATATGTAAATCATAGCAAAATTGGACCCTAGCACCACAAAAGTATTGCAGCCATTTCCAATATATACTCTGCAATGAACATAATATGTAAATGTTTCCTCCCATGAAGGAATAGACACAAACATTCTCAAACAATCTACACTGTCTAATATCTACTCTACTCTAGTTTGCTATGAAGGCATAGCTAACAACACACTGTGCAACGCCAACTGCAGATCTGGCACCCCAAGTCCCACCCCCCAGGAGATGCTTCCATGGCGGTTCCCCTGGTCGTCTCCTGCCAAACGCCGCTCGGGACACACCGACGACATGCCCCATGGCAAGCCCCACAACCACCCAATCTGATTCGCATGAGGGAGAAGAAGAGGGATGGAGGGGTACGGGGCGCTATAACCCATACTCCTTCCGTTCCAAAATAGATGATTTAACTTTAACTCAACTTTGTATTAACTTTAGTATAAAGTTGAGTCATCTATTTTGGAACGGAGGGAGTACTTGTTTGGCCGTCATTGGTCGGGGCGACCTGAACTCCCTCCCAGTGCTCTGCCCACGATCTCCCGCCGTCGCCCTTGCAGTTGCCGAAGCCGCAACCCCCTTTCTTCTCTCTCCCTCTGTCCAGAATGGACTAGCACAGTTGCAACAAATCGCACACCCGCGGTGCCTGGTTGTAGTACGTAGTGGTAGTTTTCGAGCGACGTGGTGCAATTAGGATCCACAGATCGCGCCCGATCCAACGTGCGCGAGGCTCGGCTGGCCATCCAGACAAGAACGTTTACCATTAGAAATTGGATGTCCTCAGAACCTGAAATGCACCATGCTCCTGCGAGTGTATAATAGCAGTGAATGATTTTCGATTTGCCACTGGCCACATTCACCCTAACTCCCCTCTCTGCCTTGTCCATTCCACCTTTCTCCCCCACCAGGCCACCACGAACAACTAATTAACCTAATCTTTTGCCATGCCATTCCGCCATCGTCTCCTTTTTTTTGCGGATGCTTCCACCATCGTCTCCAGCTGGCATTAAAGCGTGTCGCCGCCTTGCCACTGTAGGACATGAAGAAGAAAGACAAGAAAATTGCTATAATTAATTTTGGTGAGGAAATTGGACTGGTCACGAATTAGAAACCAAGACAAGAGCCGTGAGTGGACGAGGGGTAAAAATGAAGAGATGTGCTTCGGTAGACCCCCCCCCCCCAAACGTAGAAGGGCATAATAGTCATATGAAAGAAACTTATACCCGCCTCCTATCGTCCTGTATAGGCCGATGTACGTATACCTGCACGCAGGCAAAAAAAGGCGGCCGCGCGTGTATGGGAAAAAAGGCGTCTACATGATCTTCTCGCCCGCCCGGCGATCACGCTCGCCACATTCCATTTTTCCAACTGTCCGATCGCCGCCGCCTCAACCCCAACCGACGCTGCATCTAAACGTCGTCGTCTGACGGCGCCTCCGCTGCGACTGACCGCATTGTCGTCCCCTGCCATGGATCCGACCCATGCCTGAAGGCACGTCAACCTATGCCAGCGACGTCTACACCGCTGCCCTCATCTTGCACGTCACCGCCATCTTGCATCTCACCCTCATCTTGCAAGTTGCCGCCAGCTAGACCCCTGCCTGAAGGCCCGTCGTCCTACGCCGGCGACGTCTACACCGCGGCCCAAGGTTTCCCATCTAATCTCGTCATCTAAACCTAGCATGCTAGACGATGGAAGTGATGAGTTCATGTAGTGATCAAGGGTTTAGGGTTCATTTAAACATGTTGTCGCAGCGCCGCCTCCACGGACGACCGCATGATGTAGAGAGCTAGTGTTGCACTTGGGCATGATCCACTGTATAAAACTTAACTAATGATAAATTTTCAATGTTGTGCGGTTTTGTGAGTTAGGCGTGTTGCCATGGACGAAGAAACCGCATTCACGGGGGATGAGAATGGTACTGATAAGGTGACTCGGAGTGATAAGGATATTTTAACGAAGATGATGACAACAGCGACAACGATTCCGTCTCGTCATATGATATCTTACCTCCGGAGGATTTTGATAATAATGAACATGGCGCAAATAGTGAAACTTTAAGTGGCATATATTTTTATTCATTTTTGAATTTGCAAAGTATGGCATGGCTAACTATTTATCTATGTATACAAATTTGCAGGAAGATGTGGATGTTGACAATGTGCAAAATAGTTTGCAGGAATCATTCGCAGATAACTTGCGCCAGGTTCATTGATAGATGTTGTACATCGATCAATAGTATGAATTAAATGATAGTAATTGACATATATATATATTCATATGAATTTTGTAGGAGGAGTCAAATGGTCCTAGCGGTGATCACGATGAGGGAGAGATCGACATTGAGGAGGCTCGGAGGCAGCAGCACATGCTAGAGACACATTGGAAGGTCATGGCTATGACCTTTTGATCGCAAGGGGATGCATATATATTCTACAACAATCACGCCAAAGAGCACGGGTTTAACATCAAGAAACAGAAGGTCAAACAAGGTGCTTCAGGAATGATATGGTACCGGCAGTTTCTTTGCTCTCCATCATCTGAGCATAACTGAAAAACCAAAATGTTGTGTCCTTCATCGGTTGTCCAAAAATGTAAGAGATGGGGTGCCTGTGCAGTGGAAGAGTGATATGTTTGGATGGGGTTGGTCAGGGCCATTAGAGAGAGAACAGTATAGTCAAATAACCATAAAAACCACAGAAGTTGCTCATGTTGCAGCAAATGATCCCTTCTTGTTTGACGAGTTAATGAAGTGTATGGACAACACAATAGCGCAGAAAAAGATTTCGGAGGAGGAACTTATAGCAAGTAGAAGGTATGCTATGTTTATGAAGGAGGCAAGTCAGGCGCAACAAGTTGAACCTGGTATTGGTGATCCTGAGAAAGTTTCGACGAAGGGTGCACCTAAGAAGGGGCGGTCAAAGGGGGGCCCGACGTTACGAAGAATGGTAGGCCAAAAGATTTTAGAGAGAAGAAAAGTGGTCCTTCGTGAAGTCTTTGTAGTCTCCCAGGTCATAACAAGGCTACATGTCGTGTGAACAAGAAGTGAGCTGCTACCTTCTTATTTTTGTTATGTTGCTAATTTGATTTCACCGACTATATTTTCTCACTCATTTCTTTATATTTTCTTCAGGAATCGAGCGTAGAGAAGCAGCTTAGTTTGTTGGAAGAAGAAAAGTGGTCGCACGAGTCATGTCTGGATAACATATGTTGTTTTTTATTCGTACGTCTGTGCCAGAAAACTTAATAAGTGATTTGTTAATGTTTGATGAAAATATTTTTGTGAACATATATGATATGGCACATCATATTTGTTGAATGAATTGCCATGTTTTTTTTGTACTGCTATGTGAAAGAGTTCACATTTTTTAAATACTGTTCATTTTGCCTGACCGACGTTAATGGTCATTGCTGTACATATGTTTTCCCCGCTTGACCAGCATTGTGGGAAAAAAATGCCTGATCGGCAGCTGCTGGACCGGACTTACTTTCCACCCAAATCAAGCCTATGCAGGGGACTCGGGAGGTCCAAAGGGCCCAGCAAAGGCCCAGCAGCTGGGTCCAACAGGGCGGCGAGGTCAGGCAGTAGTAGCAGAGGAGTTCGACCTTACTACCACGCGGGGCTATTTAAGCCGGTCGTCGCCCCCGCCCGCTTCCAAGGTGGGACTAAAGAGATGTGCCGGCGCGCCACGCGCGAGGGGAGGGTGAGTAGGCCGGGGGAGGGGATGAGTCAGTGGCTTTCGTATTGGGCCGAACTGGGTCGTCTGGTCACGGCCGATAAATTGAACGTACTAAGGGTTGCGACGACCGCATGGAGTGGCGGCGATTATTTAGTCCCACCTCGCCAACGGAAGGGCACACCGGCCGGCTTAAATAGCCGCGTCGGCGTACGCTCTCGAGCTCCTATGTTACCAATGCCTTGTCAGCCCCGTTGGGCCTCGCTTGTGGGCCCATTTGCGGGCCGAATCGACCGCCTGAGCCGCCTTCGGCCTTGATTTGGGTTGGTTGTATAGTTTTCTATGGGCCCATGAGCGAAGGCCGGGCATCTTTTTCTAACACAAATATTTTTTTCTCATACAAGCGGGCGGCCACCTCCATTTACATGCGTGTCTAAGAGCCAGCAGACGGTGGATTCATCGTCGTATAATCATAAAACATATACAATCTCAATAAATCAATTTAAAAAATCATCACAGAATCATCACCCATAATGATGCAAATATTGTTGCTAGTACCAACCACGACACGATTATTTAGTTGTGTAACATGCAAAATCATGCCGCATTACATAAAGAAATGTCTTAGTACTGACCACAACACGTTTATTTAGTTGGGATAATATGAAAAATAATGTCGTAGTAGCCAAAACCCCATCATCAGAGTCATTTCTTATCCATGATCTTGAGAATCTTCTCTTTGACCATTTCCATCGTGTTGCATTCTGAAAAAAGTATTTCAGTTAGAATGCGCGCCCTTGAAGAATTAACCTCAGCCGGATCAAAGTGAAATATCCAATCATCACCGTCCTAGTTTTCAATGCATTTCACCACAAAAAGACCACAAGAGACTCTACAAGAAACCGTGAGTCAAGCATTGATGGATCAGAGAAGTACATACAAATTCAACATTTGAACATACATGTCCTCTTGTAACGGCATATCGTACTCCCTTGTTGGCCAGGAAGATACGCAGGATGTTCCGATTGTATAATGGAGTTCACCTCCGTCGTATCTTTAGCTATTTCCGCCCCCTGAAATAAGAAGTACGTATCAAATTACTACTATATCTTGTTTTATGTAAAGTTGTAAGCTTACCAGCTTAGTAATCTTTGAAAGAACTCTGCTGCTACTTTTATCAGTAGAATTTAAAACTTTAAACTCTTTTTCTTGTTGTGCATGACAATTGTTATCCAATGATTTTCTTCCACATGAAAAGCAAAGTATGCCTACAACAAAGTTTATTCACATTGGTGTACACACAGATGGTTATGTAATATGAAGGATCATACTAAACTGAAGTACCTTATCTTTGACGAAATACTCTTCAGTAACTCTAGACACCATTTTAGTTTGGTTTGTGAAATTCTCCAGAAAATGCTTCTTAGAGTTCTTAACATTTCCATCAGCACGAAGAATAAGCCAGTGGGACACCCAAGATGATAATATGTGACGGTCAGCACGAGGATTATAGGTCTGCATATGGTTGCAATAAGTATTGATGACCTGAAAATAACATAACAACAATACAGCTAATAGAAATTTTTAAAAATGACATGTACAACTTAATAAATTAGTGCTAATACTTATAGCGCCATGCAACCACTTTTTAGAAATGATGGCTTGAAGCATATCAGGTGTACATGTTTCCCCACCAATTCCCGTCATGTGGACGACAGTTTTCCTACAAAGCTTCTCCGAATCTGCTAGTGTCTCGATATAAACCTTTGTGGCCTCTATGTGTTCCTCATTAATGTAATCGGTACTAATTACATCGGCTCTTATACCAAATAGATCTAAACTAGTAACAAACAATGAGTTAATAAAGTGTGCATGCAAGGACAGAAATATCTTGCAAGAATAAATTACCTAGCACTTACCGTTCTTTGGACATTTACGTCCACCATTATGCTGGTAGGGTGAACGATAGTATTTTGACTATTTCCGCTTGCGTTTCCCATCATGCTCCTTAGTGCCACTTTCTTTCACATTTTTAATATGGGTCTTCAGACTATCCATACTAATCTCCTCATATTTATGGGCGCTAGACCCGTCTGACACTGTATTTACATTCTTGGTGGTTGCAGTAACAAATGGAAACTTATTCGTGTTTATCATTGCTAGTGATGGGTTGGGTGAATTACCATTCTCCTCAATAACGAAGGGGTCGGATTCTTCACCTGTACCGGGTGTATTGTGATGCACACCTTTCTCACCTGCATACTTCTTCCCGTTCCCAGTGGTGAAGGATGCCTCCACCATGTCCTCCATATCTTCTTTTGCAGGAGTTGATTTCACATATGTCCAATATTTTGGACCATACTTCCTCACCCAGTCTTCACTTTGCTCCACAAACTCAACATCATCACCAAAGCCCCTGTTTGGCTTGAAGACAAGACGTTTCTTCTCTAGCTGCTTCACTACTATCTGCAATAACACATCAAAATCAGAAACTACATGCAAACATTATGAATAATCCCATGTAAATTGAAGTACACATCACACATTACCTTAACACATTTATCAAGGAGAAGACGAATTTATTTTTGCATATCTTTGATGCATTTCATCACTTGATCTAATGTAGTGTCCCTGCTCGACGAAGCCTCGTCTCTATTATCTTTCCTTTTTCAGGCACGACCTGTTCGATCTTCTGGCTCAAGTTCTTCCTCTGCAATTTTTCCTTCTTGAGCAATTGATGCCTGTCTGTACTTCTCATTTATTAAGTCATCAATATGTGACACATTAAATCAATTTAAATTACTCAACATTTAAATAGTACCATAAGTGCATGCAGTACAAACCATAAATACCTACCCTCCCATTACCGCAGCCGTATGATGTGTCTTAGGCGTCATGCTTCTTAGCCTCAACTTCTGTCCAGTTAAGCATCAGCGGATATTCATGAGCCAGTGGATCGAATGTCTCTTCATCTAGTGGCCACACTTTCTCCCAAAACAAGTATTGCATGAACATGAAATATATTAGCAATCTTTATTTTACAAACTATAGTTGGAATGAAAAAATATAACATACAATTTACCCGTATGAGGGCAAGGTTTCCCATCGGCCATGTAACATCTGATACCATCTTTGTGATGCCATCAACGCAAACGCGTAATGTAAATGCGTTCCGATTAAATGATCTGATGCTCTCCACATCCTCCACGAACATGTAAAAATCATTAGGAACTTCTTTCGTGGAGTGCGGTGCAAGAACCGTGCCAAGGAGAACAAACACAATTCGACGCATGAAATCATCATCATACGTGCCACTGGTAGTGATGTTCTCAATAAGCTGGTCTATCATTATTTCATTCGTACTGGAATCTATAAAATGACTCGGTACCTTCATCATCGCCTTTAACCCCCCTTTACCTAACGCTTTTCATGGCATCTTTGCCCTTGTTCTTTAGCCTAAAAATGTCAAACACATCTTCATGGTGCAATGATATCGCACCATTTTTTATGGCATGATGAACCTTTTTCTGTCCAACGCATACGATTTAATTATGAATTTCAGCAAATAATTTCGCATGAGCACACTAGGAATCATCAACATTTTTTCCAATCTAGTGCTTGCAAAACGCTTCTTCTGCCTAGAGTTTGGTTTGCTGACCAACAGACACCACTTCTCAACAGAACAATATATCTCTCTATACTCGTCCATCACTACAAATATGAGCAAAAAAAGCTACTTTACATGTCTACATGAGAAACATGATGAATGCACCGTGCTTCGAAAGACGAAAAACTTACCTCCCACCATTAGGCCCTAGGTGGCTGGCCGGGGGGGGGGGGAGGGGGGGATGATGTCGTGCTTTGGAACGACGGATGGCGGCGTGATGGGGCCAGATGGGGATGGCGGACGGCGGCGTACGTGAGGGGACAGGTGGGGGCGTCGGGCGTTGCGGGCAGGTGGCGGCGTGATGGGGCCAGATGGGACGGCGGACGATGGCGCGGCGTGACGGGGACCTGATGGGGACATGGTGGGGGCATCGAGCGACGCGGGCAAGTGGAGGCGTGCGTGAATCCATAGGGTTGGGGCAGGGCGATGTGGGCGACGTGGACATATGGCGGCGGGCATGCCAGGTATGAGGTCCCAATCCCGATAGATCTTGTCGGGCCCGCGCTGAGTCTGTCTCCTCCGGCGTCCTCAATGATTGGGCTGGGGCCCAGACGATGCGGGGTGGATGAGGGTCGGGCGGGCGGACGGCCAGTAATGGTGCTGATCCTAGCTATCCTTGTGGGCCGGCCCCAGACGACACCTGGTGGAGGGTTGGGCGGGGGGACAATGAGGACGCAGGGGGAGGGGCCTTTTTTTACCTTCTTCAACTAAACGTTTTTTTTCACCTCCACCAAATGACCCCTAATTTTTTCCACGTACTCCATGCACCATGGGGAGCACGCACAATAATTTTCGTTATTTTTCGATGTCTGATGCGTCTTCTAGGGCTTTCCAGTAGAAAAAACCTAAAAACGCTGCCCGGACATGACGCAACGTGCGCTCGGTGTCCGATTTCCTTTATATCTTACGTTGGGGCCTACATTGAGCATGCACACACCCTCGCAAAATTTCGTTTCGTTTCAGGCATGCGATGACGTATCCCTAGTACAACCGGGGCCGTTCGGGTGTGTCGATAGGGCTACTCTCAAGGAAGTTTATTTTCACCTCCACTGAATGAAACCAAACTTTTTCCATGTGCTCCATGCACCATGGGGAGCACGCACGACAATTTTCGGTATTTTTTTATGTCTGATGCATTTTCTAGGGGCTTCCAGGCAAAAAAAAAACCGAAATGCTGCCCGGACGTGACACAACAAGCGTTCGGTGTCTGATTTCGTTCGTATCTTGCTTGGGGGCCTACATTGGGCATGCACACACCGTCGCAATATTTCATTTCGTTTCATGCATGCGATAGCGTATCCCTAGTGCAACCAGCACTGTTCGTCACTCTGTGCATTTTGAAACCGAACCGAAAAACCATACCGAAAATAAACCGAACCAAACCAATTTTACGGTTTTCATGGTTTATGGTTTTGATATGGTATGAAATTTTCATACCCTTTGGAACTTTGGTTTTTATGGTATATACCGAAAAACCGAACTAAAAAATAAATTTATATTTCTTGAGGCGAACAATCATACAAATTATCATTTTTCTTCTACATGAGTCAAATTTACTGCCAAGCATGTACATTTTCACGTAACATAGTCATTTTTCTCTTTAAAAAATGCTAAGAACGTCCATAACTATCAAGGGATAAATCCATTCATGCATATATACTTGTATATATAGTTATATACTATTTGTGTAAAATAGTATGTGTTTTGAGTCATAAATTAGTAAATTGTTATTAGTCATTTTCAAATTCGCCTTAACTTTGGTTATTAGGGTATATACCAAAACCATACCGAAATAATATGGTATATACCGAAACCGGACCGTATTTTAATTTTATACTGTATTTACCGAAGTACTAATACCGTACAAACCGAAAAAACGTATAAACCGAACCATGTAAACCGAATAAACTGAACGCAAAGAGTGGACTGTTCGGGTGTGCTGGTACGGCTACTCTCAAAGACGGTTTTTTCACCTCCACCAAATGACACCAAACTTTTTCCACGTGCTCCATGCACCATGGGGAGCACGCACGACAATTTTTGGTATTTTTTGACGTCCGATGCATTTTCCAAGGGTTTCCATGCGTAAAAACCCGAAAACGCTGCCAAGACGTGACACAACATGCGTTCGGTGTACGATTTCGTTCATATCTTGCATGGGGGCCTACATTGGGCATGCACACACCCTCGCAAAATTTCGATTCGTTTCATGCATGCGATCACGTATCCCTAGTGCAACCGGAGCCGTTTGGGTGTGCTAGTAGGGCTACTCTTAAGGACGTTTTTTTTTCAACTCCACCGAACGACACCAAACTTTTTCCACGTGCTCCATGCACCACGGGGAGCACGTATGACAATTTTCAGTATTTTTTTGATGTCCGATGCATTTTCTAGGGTTTTCCGGTCGAAAAAACCTGAAAACATTGCCCGGACATGATGCAACACGCCTTCGGTGTCCAATTCCGTTGCGTGGGGGGCTACATTGGACATGCACACACCCTCGCAAATTTTCTTTTCGTTTCATGCATGTGATCATGTATCCCTAGTGCAACCAGCACTGTTCGGGTGTGCCGGTACGGCTACTCTCAAAGAAGTTTTTTTCACCTCCACCGAATGACACCAAACTTTTTCCACGTGCTCCATGCTCCATGGGGAGCACACACGACAATTTTCAGTATTTTTTTTGGCCGATGCATTTTCTAGGGTTTTCTAGACGAAAAAACCCGAATACGCTGCCCGGACGTGACGCAACGTGCGGTCGGTGTCCGACTTCGTTCATATCTAGCGTGTGGGCCTACATTGGGCACGCGCACACCCTCGCAAAATTTCATTTCGTTTCATGCATGCCATCACGTGTCCCTAGTGCAACCGGGACCGTTGGGGTGTGCCGGTAGGGCTACTCTCTAGGACGTTTTTTTCCACCTCCACCGAATGACACCAAACTTTTTCCATGTGCTCCATGCACCATGGGGAGCATGCACGACAATTTTCGGTATTTTTTGACGTCCGACGCATTTTCTAGGGTTTTCGAGGCGAAAAACTCGAAAACGATGCCCGGACATGACGCAACGTGCGTTCGGTGTCCGATTTTGTTTATATCTTGCGCGGGGACCTACATTGGGCATGCACACACCCTCGCAAATTTTTTTTTCATTTCATGCATGCAATCACGTATCCCTAGTGCAACCAGGACTGTTAGGGTTTGCCGGTACAACTACTTTTAAGGACGTTTTTTTCTCACCTCCACCGAATGACACCAAACTTTTTCCACGTGCTCCATATTTTTTTCGTCAAATGCACTTTCTAGGGTTTTCCAGGCGAAAAAACCTGAAAACGATGCCCGGACGTGACGCAACGTTCGTTCGGTGTCCGATTTCGTTCATATCTTGTGTGGGGGCCTACATTGGGCATGCACACACGCTTGAAAAATATCTTTTCGTTTCATGCATACGATCACGTATCCCTAGTGCAACCAGCACTGTTCGCGTGTGCCGGTACGGCTACTCTCAAGGACGTTTTTTTCACCCCTACCGAATGACACCAAACTTTTTCCACGTGCTCCATGCACCATTGGGAGCACACACGACAAGTTTCGGTATTTTTTAGTCCGATGCATTTTCTAGGGTTTTCCAGGCGAAAAAAACCCGAAAACGCTGCCCGGACGTGACGCAACGTGCGGCCGGTGTCCGATTTCGTTCATATCTTATGTGGGGGCCTACAATGGGCATGCACACACCCTCGCAAAATTTTGTTTCGTTTCATGCATGCGATCACGTATCCCTAATGCAACCAACACTGTTTGGTTGTGTTGGTATAGCTACTCTCAAAGACGTTCTTTTTCACTTCCACCGAATGACAGCAAACTTTTTCCACATGCTCCATGCACCATGGGAGCACGCATGGCAATTTTCGGTTTTTTTTTGAGGTTCAATGCATTTTCTAGGGTTTTCCAGACGAAAAAACTATAAAACGCTGCCCGGACGTGACGCAATGTGCGTTCGGTGTCCGATTTCGTTCATATCTTGCGTGGGGGCCTACATTGGCCATGCACACGCCCTTGCAAAAATTCATTTCGTTTCATGCATGCGATCACATACACCTAGTGCAACCAGGGCTGTTCCGGTGTACCGTTATTTTATATGTTTGTTCAACGCTTTTTTCAAGTCACTCGAATAATCCCTAACTTAAACAGGTTATCGGGCATTCAGTGACCACACCATATTTTCTGTAACCATATCCTATGTTTTATTATTATTTTTTTATATATTTCGACTTAGCATATATTCATGTACAAATGCATCATCGAATCAACACTTTCCCAAATGAAAAAGACAAAACTTTTCTCCACTGTAATTTTATTAAACATAGATAGATATTTCACATACTCGACCGAAGTTCATACATAAAAGACTACTGCTTAACTAAGAACGACATGATGAAATTAAAATTTAAACGACATTAAAAAAACTACTCCTCGTTGCTATGGAGGAGGATGATCACGACCGTGCCGTCGCCTCCGGCGTCGTCGGTGCTGTCCGCGCCCATGTCATCCCAATCATCGCCGCCGTCATCTGGCGCTAGCTCCCGCTCCTCCGCCGCCGCCTCAACCGGTTCCATCGCCGCCACCGACACCATTGTCGCCTGCTCTGCCGCCATCTCCGCTGCCGCTTCGATTGCGGCCGCGACCTCGGCGACCTCCCTTGCAGCCGCCGCCGCTGCTGCTACTACTGCCGCCGCCTCAGACCCCCGTAGGGCCACGTGGTATCCCGCGGTGTCGTCCGGGTCGCCGACCTCACAGAGGATGATCTACTCCAGCGGCAGGTCAACCTCCGCCGGTAAGGGGTGAACGGCGGGCGTGGGCGCCTGAGCCGAGGGGGGGCGCAGTGGCCGTGGGCACCTCCATGGCACTACTGTGGCGGGGCCGGGTCACGTGGCGGTGCCGGGCTATGAAGACGGCCGCTGGCGCCCGTCAGGTCGGGGGTCATGCCGGACACCGACATGACCTCCCAGTAGTCCTTCCGTTGCCAGAAGTCGCGGCGGCCGCGGATGTTATGCCAGGCGCCGGAGTGTCTCTGGAGCTCCTCCTCCGTCGCGTAGCCATCCTTGTCGATCTACAATTGTGTGGAAGACGACAGCCCGGTGGCACGGGGAGGCAGTAGCGATGGAGCTCCGCCGTCTCCGGCGCGACGAGGCTGGTCAGCCAGGAGGCGGGGACGTCGTTGTGGCCACCGCCAGCGTTGTTGCTGCCCCGGTGGAACGCCATCGCCGGAGGCGTCGGGGGGTGGGGTGTCGCCGGGGTCGTTGGGTGGGTTGGGTGTGAGGACGAATGGCTGCGAGGGCGCGTCGGGGGTGCGGTGAGAGGCCGGCCGAGCGGCGTCTCCGGCTTTATATAGCCATCCGGGGGTGACTCGAGGTGGGCGGCCGCCTTGAATAAGCATTCATGTTGCCTCGGGGCGGGGCGGGGGCGGCAGGCGGCAGACAACAGGATGGGGCGGCAGGCGACTGGACGGGGCTGGCGGGCGGCAGACGAGACGGCAAGCGACGGGACGGGGCGGCGGTGAAGACGAGGCCACAGGCAACGGAACGGGGCGAGGCATTGAATGCGGGCGGCAGGCGGGCCGTTGAATGCAGGCACGGGCGTGTTGAATGCGTCAGGCGTGCTGGCGGGCGAGCTCAACCGCGTTGTGTGGGGCGGGCGCGTTTAACCACGTCGTGGGGGCGGGCACGCGAGTGTCGCACTGAAAACAAAACTAACATGTATTTGTATACGTATCCGCGTCGGGCCGCCGGGCGCGCGGGCGGTCAGCTTTTCAAATTATAACCATGATGCCCTTTGTTATGAAGAGGTACCGGTCAATCTCAACCACCCTTGTGTTAGGGGAGGGTCTACCGAAGCGGAAGTGAAAAATGAATGGACTCTATGCCAGGTAAGTAAACCCTAAACCCTCTTGCTTCTTATACAAATTCTCATCCTCTGAGTCTGCCGTGGCGACCCTCCTCTCAAATTCTCAACCCCAAACCACGTGAGAGAGCGGAGATGGAAGGGAAGAGCGCGCCGGCGGCGGCCACAGCGATCTTCTCGGCCGTGCTCGATGATGATGATCTCCTGGGCGAGATCCTCGTCTGCGTCGCCTTCCCCACCAGCCTCGTCCGCGCCGCCCTTGTCTGCAAGGGCTGGCTCCGCGTCGCCTCTGCGCCCGCCTTCCTCCGCCGCTTCGGCGACCTCCACCCGCCAGGCCTTCTCGGCTTCTACGTCGCCATCTTTGGCCATACGCCCTCGGACGAGGAACCCCTGCGGTTCGTGCCGATGCGTCAGCCTCAGCCTCCTGATCTCGCAGCCGTCGTCCGCCGCGGTAGCTTCGATTTGAACTCCTTGGGCAGGGACAGCTTGGTCGACGTGGATTGCTGGAACGGCCGCCTCCTAATCACCTCTTTCATGAAGGGCCTCGAAGGCATGGTGCGCTGCCCCCTGCACCCTGCGACACATACAACCATCCTCCCACCATGTCCCAACAGCAGCATTCATGGCGGCTTCACATACTACTACCATGAGTTCCTTCTCAATCGCGGGGCCCGCTATGGCCTGTCCTTCTTCTTTCTGGCAATAGCGCGTAAAGAGCAGCAGTCCGTTTTGGATGTCTATGTGTTACAGGATGATATCTGGGCCATCTGCTCTTCAGCCGTCACTGAAATCAAACAATTTTTTCCGGTGTTTGGTAGTTTGACGGCTGGTGACAAGATCTATAATCTGTCTCGCGTGAGCGGCACTTACAAGTTATTCTCGCTTGATCTTCTGTCGTCATGTTTGTCGCTGGTTGACCTCCCAGAAGAAGATGTGGAGCTTGGGGCCACCAAGATGTCGCTTGCAAATGAGTCTGGGGTTCATTTCATCTATTCAAGAGGGTCACACCTTCGCATCTGGCTCTACAAGGTGGATAAGAATGGCCTCGGCAACTGGTTACTTATAGATACCATTTGCTTGCGTGAGATATTTGCTAATCATATGATACCAACTACCATGTTCGACGCTGTGGGTCCTGCCGTAGGGGTACATGCAGCTGGGGACAATTCTGGGTTTCTTGTCTTGGACCTGAATCGTGTCACCTACCTGCTATTTGATATCAAACACAAGGCATTAAAGAAGGTTTATGAGGTGACCGAAGAGGATAGAAACCATGGATACTTCTATGGACTCATACCCTTTATGATGGTTTGGCCTCCTAAATTTCCTGTGATGAAAGAAGGGTGTGATCCAAAACAATGACGTTACTGGAAGGATGTCTCTTGTTGATCCGTCTAGCTAGTATACTGTGGTTTTCCAGTTTCCATCTGTGTTAATATATTTTATTCCATTTACGAATGGTTACAAGTGCATGCATTTATTTCTTATTGTTCTTTATAAATCGGCACTCCATGACTCATGTCTAGCTACTAGCAAGTAATTATGCCCTTGCCGTAGTGTGGTAGAAAGCTTCACTTAGGCTGGTCATAGTGGGAGTAACATAGGTAGTAACATAGATGCCACATAAGCAAAATTGGTGATGTGGCAAGTAGTTAATGAGGAGAGAGGCAAATAGAGTAACATAATATGTTACCATCACATAGCGGTTTCCAATGCATAATGAGTCTACAAAGTAATAAATGAAGGCAACTATGTTACCACACCTATGACACTACCCACTATGAAGGTAGTAACATAGACTAGTAACATATGTATGTTACTAGTCTAAGTTACTCTCCACTATGACCAGCCTTAGATACTAGTATAATTATTTTTCTTTCTTTCTGTTAGCCGCAGTATGTTGCAGATATACATTCTCAGAACTGTCTTTGTCTACACGTTCTATGACCTTTATATAGAAACTTGGCTGCCCCACCATAAGGCGAGCTTTAGATTCCCTATTCTTGAGTTGTTTCTTCTTGTCATTATGGTCTTAGTTGTACAGGCGGCGCGTGGTATTCGTTGTGGAGGAGGCTGTTGGGTGGATTGTTGTGATGTTGTTAGTAGTTGTTACATGTGGCAACGTTGGTATTTTTTGATGGTGTTCACGTGAACCCATACAAACGGCATATTTTTTATTTTTTTGGAAAAGTAGGTTAAAATCCCCGGCCTCTACATTAATTGATGCATACAACCATCTTTATTAATTATCTAACAAAGGTCTGACAAAAACATACATCAAGCCACTCGAAGTCATCACTCACACTTATAAACTCGATAATATGGAGCGCTGTCACTCCACATATTTATAACCGGTGTCATCGCCAATCCATCCGCATAACGTATCGAAACATACAGCCGCTACAGCAAACCTAAAGCGTACACCACATGCACACATTTTAGAAGCCGCCATCATCATCGAACCGCTAACCCATCTTCACGGAAGAGATCTGCACCATCCTTGCCAATCTGGCCATCCGACGACGCCACCACGGCGCCTAACAGCACCACCTCCCTGCGCGCAAACTATTGAGCATGTCGCGGTCGCCGCCGGCACACCGCGGCACCATGCCGCCAAGTACCACCAGCTGACGCAGCTTGAAATCTCTGGAAGATCTGTCATGCGTAGCACCTGCCGAATAGGCATGACACAATGTAGCACCTCTCGGCCGAGCATGACTTGACATCTCCACCGAAGCTTTGTGTTAGACGAAGCCACTCCACCTCCTATCTCTGTCTTCCGGTTCCACAAACGATGCTCCCAAGAGAGAAGCGAGATCGTAGTGCCGGCGATCGTCCGATCTGGAAGACCAGATCCTAGGATTTCTCCTGGAGCAACACGAGTGTGTCGACAGTAGTTACGCGAGGATGCCTTCAACAAGGTAACGACGTAGAACACCACCATCGCCCGCCGTCGGCTTGATTTTCACCGGCAAATATGTCTACCTGACTCGCAGCCAGGACTAGATGACAGATCCCGAGATCCGACCACGCAGCCTTCAGGCCGGCCACCTCCAACGGAGGAGATGACCACCACTCCAAGCCCAGTGTCGCCGCCCCAGGCATCCGTGTGATGATGGAGGAGAAACAATCTGGGGTGGGAAACCCCAGATCCAGTGACGTCAGCTGTCATGGCAGGCCCCACGCTGCCCCGCAGTCATGGTGGCTCAGCCGCCGCCAGAATCCAATCGGGCCTTCGCCCAATCGTGCCAACCCTGCCTCCACACAGTGCACCCAAGGTCGATGTTGCATCACGGCTAGAGACCCCCTCACGGAGAGAGGAGGAGAGCCCGCCGTCCGCCATCCGCCGAAGCTCGCCGTCCATCTCCGGTGGCGGTAGAGAAGCAGGGAGGAAGAGAGGATCGAGGGCGGCGTCGCCCTCTCACTAGTGCAGAACCGGGCTATAGCACCGGTTCGTAAGGGCCTTTAGTCCCGGTTCTGTAACCGGCACTAAAGGGTGGGGACTAAAGGTCCCCCCCTTTAGTACCAGTTCTGCACGAACCGGGGCCAAAGGCCCACCACGTGGCACGAGCCCGCGCGGTGGTCTGGGGGACCTTTAGTACCGGTTGGTAACACAAACCGGTACTAAAGGATATTTATTTTGAATTTTTTTATTTTTTTCGAAAAGAAAATTTGATTTTTTTTCTTCTGATTTTCAAATTTCTAAATTATTTGACGATTTTGTCTCTAATCACAACTCATCATTGCTTTAATCACCCCTCGTCATTCCGAATCGTCTAATTTCCCGGCCGGTCACCCATCCTCTCACTACTCCAGCCTGAGCACGCTTAACTTCCGATTTCTATTCCCCCTAGTTTCCAAGTCTACGCGTGTTGTTTACCTGACAATAGTAACCTGTCAATCCTATTAACCCTCAGGAATTTAGCTTGAGCATAAAGTCACATGTTTCACCGTTTTAGTTTGAAACTATTATTCTTAAAAATAATTATATTTAGTAACCAAAATATTTCTTGAATAAGTAGTTTGACCATAGTTTGACCACAGTTTGACCAGATTTGACCATAGTTTGACCAAAAGTCAAAAAGTTAAAATAATTATTTATTAACACTAATGTTTCTTGAATAATTAGTTTGACCATAGTTTGACCACAATTTGACCAGATTTAACAAAAATAAAAAAACTGAATTTTGAGCATAACTTTTTTTCCTTTTAGAATTTGAGGATTCTAGAAAATTACAAACAGGCCGAGGCAGTCAAAATCGGATGCGGATTTTCGTGCTGATTTTTTTGATATATTATGCTTTTTTTCGACATCGTATGCAAAAGATATGGCAATTTTACATTTACAGAACACTTATTTTGCAAAACATGTCCAAATTTAAGTTTTTTAATTTTCCTAACTAGTAGATTTAGTAACATAACTACATCTCAAAGGATTTTAATTTTTGAAGTTTTTATGATTTTCTTTTGCTTTTTACAAAACTGAAAAGGCGATGGGGGGAGGGGGGAGGGGGTAGAGTTTGAAAATAGGCCCTTTAGTCCCGGTTTGTGTCTCCAACCGGGACTATAGGTCAGACCCCTTTAGTCCCGGTTCGTGACACAAAACGGTACTAAAAGTTAGCCCTATAGTACCAGTTTGTGCCACGAACCAGGACTAAAGGGGCTCGTGGGGCCCCGGCCTGACGCCTGCCTGCCACCACCCCTTTAGTACCGGTTCGTGGCACGAACCGGTACTAAAGGTTCAATACGAACACACATTAATGCATAGCCGTTCGAACCGGGACTACTGGTACCATTAGTACCGGGCCAAAATTGAACCGAGACTAATGTGTCTCAGATTAGATCCTTTTTCTACTAGTGTTTAGAGTTCACCCGAGCCGCCCCCTGGAGCTGGAGGCAACGTGAGCGATGTTGTGTGCACGTCATAGAGCCCGTCTCCTTTTCCCGTCACTCACCACATGGAACATACAAACGGCAAAATTACCTGCTAGTAGGCCCATACCCTTAAGGTAGCGAAGCTCACTCTTACGAACGGCATAATCACAGGCAAGCATTTCTAGGGCACTTAGTAACTTAGTAGATTATGTATATCAGGACTGCCAAACATAATGTTTGATTTGATCACATGTGTACCTATAGAGTCTACAAAGGAGAAGCAGATGCATGTTTTCAAGCTTTCCAACAGTTCATAGTACATTTTAGGCTCCGCCAGATCATGCTACAAGGCTCTCTTTGTTGGTTCCACGATCGAGCCCTCCAGGAAGCTAACCCGGAAGTCTTGGGCGCCCCTCCTCACAAGGTCTTCCTTTGGTTAGCCTTCGAAGGACGATGTTGGCACTAGTAGAAAAACACCTAATAGTCCCGGTTCGTAAGGGCCTTTAGTCCCGGTTCATGAACCGGGACTAATGGGCCGTTACTAATACCTCCACCCATTAGTCCCGGTTAAATCCAGAACCGGGACCAATGTGCCTCCACGTGGCCCTGTGCGCCGAGCTCAGTGAGGGGACCTTTGGTCCCGGTTGGTGGCTCCAACCGGGACCAAAAGGCATCCACGCGTCAGCATTCCAGTGGTTGGGGGTTCTTTTTGAAAGGAGGGGAGGTTGGGGCTTTTGGGGGGTTAATTTAGGTGTTTCATATATTGTGTTAGCTAGCTAATTAATAGAGAGAAGTGTCCTCTCTTATGTCTGTGCTTGGTCGACGCTACGTACTATATATACATAAGTGATCGAGAGAACCATTCAGTACAGAAGTTCGTCATGCATACCGAAAGAAGTGATCGATCGACCTCTCCTTCTCCGAGAGATTGGTCGAACAACAAGTTTTCGTATCATGTATCCGACGCTACTGGCTACATACATGTACAATATGTATAAGATCTCTTAATTACAAACCCCTAGCAATTAAAATCAATTTCCACATGGTATTCTCCGGCTTTATTGATGACATGGTCAAGAAAGAATCCCGCCAATTCCTCTTGAATTGCTTTCATGCGATCTGGTTCTAGGAGTTCATTCCGCATCTGCCACGTCTAATTTGAAGAAAGGGGTTAATTAATACATATATATGAATGAAACTCAACAGAAATGATGGTGTAATAAAATGAAATTATGAATATTATTGCTTACGCACTTCATATTGTCTTTGAGAGTAGCCCCGCTTGTTTTTCAAAGTCGCGGTGTGGATGAACTCGCACACGTAGTATCCACAGAAATCATTCCCTTCCTCCTGCCACAAGCACTTTACGAGAAATAGAGGTCAATCAAACTGATAATGAAGCATTATAAATGGCATTGATGAAAGTATAGCTATAGAATCAACGGAAGATGCGCGCAACTAGCTAGCCAGTAGTACTTACTTTCGGCCATTTATATGTCAGCTCCTTCGGCAGTCCCGGAGCTTCTGCGGTGAACTGTTTCCAAACCCTGCAAGACAAAGAAAATTATTATTATTACTTGAGATATCAGGAAATGAACAAAAAGTTGCCGATATGGTGCGATAATTATCGATTGAACTTACTTGCTGAGCATTTCAGTGATGTCCGCATAGGATTTGGGATCTTTCCGTCTCGAGTCTAAGACGGTTACTAGTCCACGCTCAAGCTTAATCTCCAGAAGAATATAGTGGTACCTGCGCACGCATGCATAACTCATCAATTACATTACTATAAGCTCGCTTGAGTAATAAGCGAAACCGAATATGCACACGACAGTAACACTCACGGATAAGGAAAGAGTATGGTATCTTTGTTTTGATTTTTGATCAACGATTGTAGCAAGTTGTCCTCTGCCTCTTTGACGTTCTTTTCCACCAGAAATACATCTACTATATTTGTGTTAATGAACCCACTATCATAAATTTCTTGTTTTTTGCACTCGACGATCTTCAATCTGCATAATATATTGAGGATAATTAATTATAAATACATGCAATGAAAGAGCCGAGCTATATATAGAGACTTAATGACAGAAATAGTACTTACAGGCAGTAGCAAAAGACCATTAATTTATCGAGGGCCTTTTGATCGAAGAACTCGAAGAACTCCTCAAATGGAACAGTCAACAGATCATTTGCAACGAGATCGTGCTCCTCTTTAATATGCAGATACAAAGCATTCTTACCCTCAGACTCTCTGCAGGTTTCCATGTACCAATTATGGAATCTTCGCATCATTGTTGTCAGAGATTTTTCATCTTTGACGAGAGGCTTCCCGTACTCGTATCTCTGTCCGTCCACCCCCAAGAAATCAGGAAGTGCATCGTCAGGCAGGTAATCGTCAAGATTGCCATAACCGGCCACCGTCCCCGGAGCATTAGACACAATTGAGCGGGGGGCATGATTGCTGTACTTGTTCGCCGAGCTGGGCAATTTTTTTCCCCTTTGCTCGTTCTTTTGACCTTTTAGCACTGACAGTAGTTCCCGACCGCTGGGCTTGGAGATATGTCTGTTCAGTAATGCGCTCATAGTTGGTTCTCGGCGGAGACTTTGGTGGTTTCCTCAGGGCATCGATAGTGCGCTTTGCTTTCATCGGATCTACCTTATCCTCCGGAGGTGGATGTCTCTTTGCTTTCACCCCTTCAAAGAACTCCTTCACGTGGGTCCGCACAATCGTATCGTTTTCCTCCTCGGACCTCTCGTACGGTAACTTCTCTAGAGGCTTGAGAGATGATGGACCGTATTTGTATTGCCTCCTGCCTCTGGTTGTGCTGCTAGACGCCGGAGCAGACGGAGCGGCTGCGGTGTCTGTCTTCTTTCGTGCTTTCTTACGAGGCGGAGGAGAAGGAGTACGACGCGCCGGAGCAGCCGGGGCGGCGGCGGGTCTCTTCCGCCCTTTCCGGCGAGGCGGAGAAGGAGGATGCTGCTGGCTGCTCGGGAGCGCCGGCACAGGCGGAGAAGGAGGCGGAGTGCCGCCATGCGCCGGAGAAGGAGGCGGAGTGCCGCCACGCATGCCCTAATCGTCACTCGCCGGAGGAGGAGGCGGTGGAGGAGGCGGAGTGCCCTGACTCGCCGGAGGAGGAGGCGGTGGAGGAGGCGGAGTGCCCTGACTCGCCGGAGCAGGAGGAGGAGGCGGAGGCGTCCAGTTCAAAAGGTTGATGAGCTCCTTCTTCCATAGGCATGGAGTCTTCAGAGCAGAACCCAGCCTAGTCTCCCCTTCACCGGTAGGGTGGTCAAGCACGAGGTCCTTAAATCCCTCCGTTATTTCATCCACCATCACCTTAGTATATCCTTTTGGAATCGGCTGGCAGTGATAAGTTGTGCCGGGTCCACTAGGATAAACTTGGCCAACAGCCGCCTTGACCTTCAAAGTCATCCATCGCGCCATCATGTGGCAATTTTGAGACTCCGTGATACCATCCACGGGATAGCTGGCAGGAGCCGTCAAGACATGCTCCGGCTGAAGCAGCTCGGTGGAAGCCACGCTGCTTCTCGGCTGAGATGGCGGGGTAGCTTCGGGGGAAGCTTCGGCAGGACGTTTGCTGCGATCTGCTGCTTCTCGTTCCTCTTCTCGATCCTCTAGCCCCATTACCCTTTCGTGCAGCGCCTGCAGTTGGTCCTGCTCCAGTTTCTTCCTCCTCTCATGGGTTTTGTAACCCCCTGCGTCCGGAAAACCAACCTTCCACGGAATGGAGCCTGACGTGCCTCGTGTCCGTCTAGGGTGCTCAGGATTCCCAAGGGCCATGGTGAGCTCGTCCTTCTCCCTGTTTGGAAGGAACGTCCCTCGCTGCGCTGCATCGATATAGTGTCGAAGGTTCTTGACTGGTAATTCCAGTTGCTCATCCATCCACTGGCAAAACCCTGTTACAGGGTCCAAGGTTCCGTCAGACCCGAAGAACCAAGTCCGGCAACGGTCTGGCCATCTCATTGTCTCTGGTTCGATCCCTTTTTCAAACAGATCATTCTCAGCCTTGGACCACTTAGGCTGGGCTTGCAGGTAGCCACCTAACCCCGTGCGATGGTGAAGCGTCTTCTTCGCATCATTTTTCTTGTTTGTCTCCGACATCTTCTTACTCTTTTTCGATGTCTTGTGGGCCACAAATGCGGGCCAGTGATCTTTGATCTTCTCATATTTACCGATGAATTCTGGTGTATTTTTATCTTTGACAAACTGGTTCAGCTCTTTCCTCCACCTCCTCATTAGGGTTGCCATCTTCTTAAGAGCACAAGACTTGATTAATTCCTCTTTAACTGGCTTCTCCGGATCCTCCTCTGGCGGTAGGGTGAAATTTGCCTTCAGCTGAGTCCAAAGATCTTCTTTCTGCATATCATTGACATAAGACACCGGAGCGTCTTCCTCCTTAGGCTTATACCATTGCTGGATGCTGATCGGGATCTTGTCCCTAACAAGAACCCCGCACTGAGAAGAAAATGCCTTCCTTGTCCGGATGGGTTCAATCGGTTCGCCGTCGGGCGCGATTTCTATGATCTCAAACTTTTCATCTGAGCTCAACTTTTTCTTCGGGCCTCGTCTCCTTACCGAAGTTGTGCTCGATCCGGAGGGCTAGAAATTATAAGGAAGAAAGACGAGAGTAATTAATATGTGTACATATACCAAAACAATGCAAGCATCAATTAACTAGTCAGCACGGGCTTAACTAATATATATATACCTGGCCGGGCTCGGTTCGGTCACCGGAGCAGTCAGCACGGTCTCCTTCTTGTTCCTCCATTGTGTCACCGGAGCCATCATGAACATAGTCCTGTTCTTGTACCGGCATTAATGGGGCGAAGCCATCATGAACATAGCCCTCTTCTTCACCCCGTTCTTCCAGCTGACCAACAACGATATCGAGGAGAAATGACGCAACTTCATCCCTTTCATTTGAGATTATGTCCCTCAATATCGCTTCTGTTTCTTCGTCTCGGCAGTGCTCCATAGTTTCTGCAAATATTTACAACATGTTTATATATGGTATAGATGGAACTAGTGGCAAACGTAGAACTAGCCAGCTAATCACAATAAGGAATCATGTTAGTGGCCTCGACGCTGATTCTCTAGGGTTTGGGGTCGCCTCGACACAACAACGCTTCGAGAGAGTTAATTTGTCGGGTAGGGGCGCGGCGGGAGGGGGTAGGAGACCAACATCGTTTTCTCTCTAGGGTTTGGGTGTCCTCGAGAATTTTGGTCGAGCGAGAGGGCCGAGGGGGGGGGGGGTATTTATATCGACCGCCCCTCATGTCGAAGTTATCTCGAGGGGGTTATATCGACAACGACGCGACAACGACGAGAAAGGAAAATAATTAAGGAAAAGGAAGAAAAGAGGAAGAAGGAAGAAGGAAGAAGAAGAAAAAAAAGAGGAGAAGAAGAAAGGAGGAGAAGAAGAAAAAATAGATTTTTTTTTCTATTTTTTCTTCTTCTCCTCTTCTTTTTCTTCTTTTTTCCTCTTCTTATTTATTTCTCCTCTTCTTCATCTTCTTATTTTCCTTTTTCCTCTCATTTTTTTCTTCTTCTTTCTTCCTTCTTCCTTCTTCCTCTTTTCTTCCTTTTCCTTATTTTACTTTAAATTTCTCCTCACTAACCTAAAATGCACTAACCTAAAATCGATATATACTAACAACTTAAAAAAATAATACATATATGAAAAAATGCATATATGAAAAAAACATCATCATATCATCAACAGAAAAAATAGTATTTTTTCTAAAAATCTATCTTTTGCATATATACATCAACATATATATACACTAACCTAAAATGCACAAAAATGCTATCGGAGAGGGGGTATATCGACCCCCCTCATGTATCCACATACATACATCTATACATACATATATGTATAAATTTTTGCATATATAAAGTTGTGCATATATAAAGTTTTTCTAAAATCTAACTTTTGCATATATGAACATATATACACAGAGAACATATACATATATATACACAGAGAACATATACATAAAATGCAAAAAAAATAAGAGGAAAGGGCGCCGGCGGCCGGACCGAAGGCGGCGGCATGTGGTCGGGGCGACGGCGACGGGGTTGGGGAAGGGGCAGCGCGCGCGGCGACGGCGACGGGGTCGGGGAACGGGTGGCGCGCGCGGCGACGGCGACGACGACGGGGCAGGGGCGGCACGCGCGGCGACGGCGACGGCGACGGGGGTCAGGGCAGGGGCGGCGCGCGGGCGACAGCGACGGGGTCGGGGCCGGCAGGGGCGGCCGGCGCGGCGACGGTGTCGGGGAAATGCTCGGCGGCGACGGCGGCGAGGTGGACCAGCCTGACGGCGTCGGGGCAGGGCTCGGCGGCGACGGCGACGAGGAGCAGGGGCGTCGGGGCGAGAAGAAACAGATGGATTTTGGCAAAAACTGCCAAGTGCTGCATATATACGAAGGGCATTGGTCCCGGTTCGTGACTCCAACCGGGACTAATGCCCCCTTTAGTCCCGGTTGGTGCCGCCAACCGGGACCAAAGGCCTCTTTTCCGGCAGCCCAAAGGGCGGGAACCGGCGGCCTTTGGTCCCGGTTGGTGGCACCAACCGGGACTAAACTAGTCCCGGTTGGTGGCACCAACCGGGACTAAACTAGTCCCGGTTGGTGCCACCAACCGGGACCAAAGGTATATGTGCTGCTCGCCTCGGGGCCAAAGTTTAGTCCCACCTCGCTAGTCGAGAGGGGCGCGCAGTGGTTTATAAGCCCCACTGCCGCACCCTTCTCGAGCTCCTCTCCACCACAGGCTTTCGGGCCTACTTGCTATTGCTTTGCCTGATGGGCCTTCTGGGCCTACTGCGGGCCTGAATCCTGGCCATAGTAGGGTTTCTAGTCATATTCAGGCCGTGGGGGCCCAGTAGGAGGCATTTTTTTTGTTTTTTTGTTTTCTTTACTTATTGTTGCTATATTTATTTTTTTTCCAGTTTTTTCCTTTTGTTTTCTGCATTATTTATTTTCTTTTGTTTTTTGCTTTATTTTTTAGTTGTTTTTGCTTTTAGATTTAGGAAAATTATAAACTTTCTGTTAGTGCCATTAGTTTTCAAATTTGAAAACACTTTTTTTGTTTTTTTGTTTTCTTTCTTGCTTTATTTATTTTATTTTGTTTCTACTTACAACAAAATACTTATTGTTGTTTTTTCTTTTGTTTTCTGCATTATTTATTTTCTTTTGTTTTTTGCTTTATTTTTTAATTGTTTTTGCTTTTAGTTTTAGGAAAATTATAAACTTTCTGTTAGTGCCATTAGTTTTCAAATTTGAAAACACTTTTTTTGTTTTTTTGTTTTCTTTCTTGCTTTATTTATTTTATTTTGTTTCTACTTACAACAAAATACTTATTGTTGTTTTTTTGTTTTGTTTTCTGCATTATTTATTTTCTTTTGTTTTTTGCTTTATTTTTTAATTGTTTTTGCTTTTAGTTTTAGGAAAATTATAAACTTTCTGTTAGTGCCATTAGTTTTCAAATTTGAAAACACTTTTTTTGTTTTTTTGTTTTCTTTCTTGCTTTATTTATTTTATTTTGTTTCTACTTACAACAAAATACTTATTGTTGTTTTTTTCTTTTGTTTTCTGCATTATTAATTTTCTTTTGTTTTTTGCTTTATTCTTTAATTGTTTTTGCTTTTAGTTTTAGGAAAATTATAAACTTTCTGTTAGTGCCATTAGTTTTCAAATTTGAAAACACTTTTTTTGTTTTTTTGTTTTCTTTCTTGCTTTATTTATTTTATTTTGTTTCTACTTACAACAAAATACTTATTGTTGCTATTTTTAATTATTACGAGGGCCGAACCATAAGACATTAAAGCATTTCAAATGAACTATGAAAAAGTTGAAAGTTGGCATGGTATCATAAATTTACCCACATAGCATGTGCATGTACAAAACGGACAATGGTATCATACTCGTCAGTTACAAAGTTGGCATGGTATCATCATAATAGTTGCGGGAGAAAGTCTTCACTTTTTCTTCGCTTGTGTCAGTTGCTTATTGCGCCGTAACCATGGATAATCTTCATCATTTATCAGGATGCTGGGGTCAGCCTTGACTTTGAAGGGAGGAATTTCATGAAACTTCTCATAATCTTTAGACATGTCTGTCTTGTCCTCCACTCCCACGATGTCCCTTTTTCCTGAAAGAACTATGTGGCGCTTTGGCTCATCGTATGATGTATTCGCTTCCTTATCTTTTCTCTTTCTCGGTCTGGTAGACATGTCCTTCACATAGATAACCTGTGCCACATCATTGGCTAGGACGAACGGTTCGTCAGTGTACCCAAGATTTTTCAGATCCACTGTTGTCATTTCGTATTGTGGGTCTACCTGTACCCCGGCTCCTGACAGATTGACCCATTTGCACTTAAACAAAGGGACCTTAAAATCTACTCCGTAGTCAAGTTCCCATATGTCCACTATGTAACCATAATATGTGTCCTTTCCCCTCTCAGTTGTTGCATCAAAGCGGACACCGCTGTTTTGGTTGGTGCTCTTTTGATCTTGGTCAATCGTGTAAAATGTATTCCCATTTATCTCGTATCCTTTCCAAATTAATACAGTCAAAGATGGTCCCCTGGACAACAAGTACAGCTCATCACAAACAGTGTTGTCACCTCTGATACGTGCTTCCAACCAACTGCTAAAAGTCCTGATGTGTTCACATGTAATCCATTCGTCGCACTGCTCCGGGTGTTTGGAGCGCAGACTGTTCTTGTGTTCATCGACATACGGGGTCACCAACGTAGAGTTCTGTAGAACTGTGTAGTGTGCTTGAGACCAAGAATATCCGTCCCTGCATATTATTGAGTCCCTTCCAAGCATGCCTTTTCCAGTCAGTCTCCCCTCATACCGCGATTTAGAGAGACCTATCTTCTTAAGGCCAGGAATGAAATCAACACAAAACCCGATGACATCCTCTGTTTGATGGCCCATGGAGATGCTTCCTTCTGGCCTAGCGCGGTTACGGACATATTTCTTTAGGACTTCCATGAACCTCTCAAAGGGGTACATATTGTGTAGAAATACGGGGCCCAGAATGACAATCTCGTCAACTAGATGAACTAGGACGTGCATCATGATATTGAAGAAGGATGGTGGGAACACCAGCTCGAAACTGACAAGACATTGCACCACATCACTCCTTAGCCTTAGTATGATTTCTGGATCGATCACCTTCTGAGAGATTGCATTGAGGAATGCACATAGCTTCACAATGGCTAATCGGACGTTTTCCGGTAGAAGCCCCCTCAATGCAACCGGAAGCAGTTGCGTCATAATCACGTGGCAGTCATGAGACTTCAGGTTCTGAAACTTTTTGTCTGCCATATTTATTATTCCTTTTATATTAGACGAGAAGCCAGTCGGGACCTTCATACTAAGCAGGCATTCAAAGAAGATTTCCTTCTCTTTTTTGGTAAGAGCATAGCTGGCAGGACCTTCATACTGCTTTGGAGGCATGCCGTCTTTTTCGTGCAAACGTTGTAGGTCCTCCCGTGCCTCAGCTGTATCTTTTGTCTTCCCATACACGCCCAAGAAGCCTAGCAGATTCACGCAAAGGTTCTTCGTCACGTGCATCACGTCGATCGAAGAGCTGACCTCTAGGTCTTTCCAGTAGGGTAGGTCCCAAAATATAGATTTCTTCTTCCACATGGGTGTGTGTCCCCCAGCGTCACTCAGAACAGCTAGTGCGCCGGGACCCTTTCCAAAGATTACGTGTACATCATTGACCATAGCAAGTACGTGATCACCGGTACGCATGGCGGGCTTCTTCCGGTGATCTGCCTCGCCTTTGAAATGCTTGCCTTTCTTTCGACATTGATGGTTGGTCGGAAGAAATCGATGATGGCCTAGGTACACATTCTTCCTGCAGCTTGCCAGGTATATACTATCGGTGTCAAGTAAACAGTGCGTGCGTGCGTGGTATCCCTTGTTTGTCTGTCCTAAAAGGTTACTGAGAGCGGGCCAATCGTTGATGGTCACGAACAACAATGCCTTTAGGTTAAATTCCTCCAGTTTGTGTTCATCCCACGTACGTACACCGTTTCCATTCCACAGCTGTAAAAGTTCTTCAACTAATGGCCTTAGGTACACATCAATGTCGTTGCCGGGTTGCTTAGGGCCTTGGATGAGAACTGGCATCATAATGAACTTCCGCTTCATGCACATCCAAGGAGGAAGGTTATACATACATAGAGTCACGGGCCAGGTGCTGTGATTGCTGCTCTGCTCCCCGAAAGGATTAATGCCATCCGCGCTTAAAGCAAACCATACGTTCCTTGGCTCACTTGCAAACTCATCCCAATACTTTCTCTCGATTTTTCTCCACTACGACCCGTCAGCGGGTGCTCTCAACTTCCCGTCTTTCTTACGGTCCTCACTGTGCCATCGCATCAACTTAGCATGCTCTCCATTTCTGAACAGACGTTTCAACTGTGGTATTATAGGAGCATACCACATCACCTTCCCAGGAACCCTCTTCCTGGGGGCTCGCCGTCAACATCACCAGGGTCATCTCTTCTGATCTTATACCGTAATGCACCGCATACCGGGCATGCGTTCAAATCCTTGTACGCACCGCAGAAGAGGATGCAGTCATTAGGGCATGCATGTATCTTCTGCACCTCCAATCCTAGAGGGCATACGACCTTCTTTGCTGCGTATGTACTGTCGGCCAATTCGTTATCCTTTGGAAGCTTCTTCTTCAATATTTCTAGTAGCTTCTCAAATCCTTTGTCAGGCATAGCATTCTCTGCCTTCCACTACAACAATTCCAGTACGGTACCGAGCTTTGTGTTGCCATCTTCGCAATTGGGGTACAACCCTTTTTTGTGGTCCTCTAACATGCGATCGAACTTCAGCTTCTCCTTTTGACTTTCGCATTGCGTCCTTGCATCGATAATGACCTGGCGGAGATCATCATCATCGGGCACATCGTCTGGTTCCTCTTGATCTTCAGCAGCTTCGCCCGTTGCAGCATCATCGTGCACATCGTCTGGTTCCTCTTGATCTTCAGTAGCATCACCGTATTCAGGGGGCACATAGTTGTCATCGTACTCTTCTTCTTCGCCGCCTTCCATCATAACCCCTATTTCTCCGTGCCTCGTCCAAACATTATAGTGTGGCATGAAACCCTTGTAAAGCAGGTGGGTGTGGAGGATTTTCCGGTCAGAGTAAGACTTCGTATTCCCTCATATAGGGCATGGACAACACATAAAACCATTCTGCTTGTTTGCCTCAGCCACTTCGAGAAAATCATGCACGCCCTTAATGTACTCGGAGGTGTGTCTTGAACCGTACATCCATTGCCGGTTTATCTGCGTGCATTATATATAATTAAGTGTGTCAAAAATCATTACAGAACATCATGAATAGATAATTAAGTGACCAAATTAATAGAAGTTCATCATCACATTAAAACCAAAGTACATACATAGTTCTCATCTAACAACATAAAGCTCTGCAGAGCATCTAAATTAATTAAACCATACACTGAAACTATGTAAAACATTTCAATGCGAAAACAAATGCGATCATAATCGCAACCAATGTAACAACTGATCCAACGGCATAATGATACCAAGCCTCGGTATGAATGGCATATTTTCTAATCTTTCTAATCTTCAAGCGCATTGCATCCATCTTGATCTTGTGATCATCGACGACATCCGCAACATGCAACTCCAATATCATCTTCTCCTCCTCAATTTTTCTATTTTTTCCTTCAAAAAATTGTTTTCTTCTTCAACTAAATTTAACCTCTCGATAATAGGGTCGGTTGGAATTTCCGGTTCAGCAACCTCCTAGATAAATAAAATTTATGTCACGTTGGTCGGCATAATTGCCATAAACAATAAATGAACCAATAGTTATGAAAAGATAATATATACCACATCTGAATCATAGACAGGACGAGGGCCGACGGGGGCGGATACCAAAACCATCGCACTATATAAGATGCAATAATAAAAGTAAGAAAATTATACAAGTATCTATATAAACATACAAGTAAGAGTTTTTTTTCCTTTCAGAAAGAAGATAAGAACAAGAGGCTCACTACGGTGGTGCTGGCGACGAGATCGGCGCGGGCGATCGACGGCGGTGAAGACGGGGACGGGACGTGACAGACCGCTAAACCTAGACAAATATTGAGAAAAATGGAGCTTGAAGGTGGAGCTTGGAGAGGAGAAAGCTTAAGTAGTGTGGCTCGGGCATTCCATCGAACACCTCGTGTGCATAGGAGGTGAGCTAGAGCACCACAAAGCTTTCTCCTCGCCGGCCACGAAAAACATAGCAGTGAGAGTGCTCTGCTCGCGGGGTATATATAGGCAATTAATTGGTCCTGGTTGGTGGCATGAACCGGGACTAATGGGCAGCCTTTGGTCCCGGTTCAGGCCACCAACCGGGACAAATGGTGGTGGGCCAGGAGCAAGGCACATTGGTCCCGGTTCGTCCCACCAACCGGGACCAAAAGGTCCAGACGAACCGGGACCAATGGCCCACGTGGCCCGGCCGGCCCCCGGGGCTAACGAACCGGGTCCAATGCCCCCATTGGTCCAGGTTCTGGATTGAACCGGGACTAATGGGCTGACCCGGCCTGGACCATTGCCCCCTTTTCTACTAGTGTGGACCACCGACCGTCTTGCCCACCACGGCCTCGCCCACGCCCCACTTTGCCTCCTCTGCGGCCAGGAGCCTGAAACCATGGAGCACCTCCTCGCTGGCTGCCCCTTCTCTCGGCAGACTTGGCATGAGGTCCTATCTTGGTACCGCATCACTGGTACCCCCCTCCCCAACACAACGTCGGACCTCCACGACTGGTTCTCCCTGGTTGTGTAGGACGCGCCGACCTCGTTGCGACGCGGCCTCGCCTTGCTGATCATCCTCACGGCCTGGCGTATTTGGAAGACGTGGAATGCCTGCGTCTTCAACGGCGCAACCCCCTCGATCCCCCTGCTCGTCAACGAAATTAAAGAAGACGCTCGCGGCTGGGCAGCCGCCGGAGCCAAGGGGCTCAGCAACCTGCTCCCCCTCCCGTAGCTCTATCCATGGGGCCTGTGCGCACCCCTTTTTCTTTGTATGCGCCTCGCAGCTCTCACTGACGCCCTCCCGCGTGCGTGCTTGTGAGGCTACTCCTGTAACTGCTATTTTTCCCTTCTATCAATGCAATGATATGCAAGCCTTTTGCAAAACATAGTACATCTTAAATTTTCTTTGTTTATTCTTGGTGGGGATAGAAATAAATTATTAGAAGTGTTGAAACATTGAAGTTACAAATAAGACCAAAATAGTTGCGAATTTTCTATATATGCTATTCTAAAATGCTTTTACCATCAGGTTCTGCAGAACTATCACTGAAAGTTGTTTGATGTTTCAAAATATTTTCTTGTCTCATGAAAGTATGCAATGGTAAGCCTATTTTATCAGGTAACCGAAACAATGGTATAGGATGTTATTACCAATGGAGCTAGATGAAAATGTAGACGGTGGGTCTGCCATAGTGCCGAGTCCCAGTGTCCAACACAATTCAGCTGTTGACCTTTACAATGAGTCGATCCCCTAAAACTAACTCCGAGTGGTGCCCGACGAGTATAAATACTCCACCTCCCATGCGCCCAGTAACACCCCCCCCCCCCCCCCCCCCCCCACGCACCAAGGAAACCCACCGCCTCTGTTGCCTAATCCACCGACGGGCCGCACCCACTCACACTCTGCTAGCCGAGCACTGGCGACGATGGCTGGATTCGGCTGCCGCCGCTCCTCCCTCTCCCTCCCATCTGCAATGCTCGGCCGGCGAGTCCACGTCGTGGCAGCGCCTCCTCCTCCCGTGCAAACGGTGCCTCCTCCTCTCTCGCAGGTGGCGCCTCCTCTCCCCATGCAGGCGGCGCATCGGCCTTTCCAGACCTCCCGCCCCCGGCCCCGCCGGAGCCGAGATACCATGGCGTGCGACATCCCAAGTGGGGGGCTTGGTTTACCTAAATCTACGACCGCTACACCGGCCAGACCCGATAATTGGGCTCCTACCACTCGGCGGAGGTGGCGGCGCCTACATACGACATCAAGTAGGTGCACCTTTACGGCGCCGCCAGCCATCGTAACTTCCCCAACGGGTAACTGCCACCACCGGAGCCATCGGTGGACCAATAAGTGGTCACCCACTACTAGAGAAAAGCTTACTAGTGGCGCTGGTTTTTTACATACCAGTAGCGCGGGCACCCACGCTACTGCTAGGGCACTATAGCTATTATTTAATAGTAGTGCATTTCTGAACAAGTACTGCAGCTAAAATACTTATTAGTAGCGCTGCTTCCTCCACCAGCGCTACTACTATCATCACATAGTAGTAGCGCCCTATTTTCTCCCCACGCTACAATTAGTCAAATAGAAATAAAAAATAAAAAAAGCAGTCAGGTGCAATATTCATGAAAATCAAGACAAGTCCATTGCAAATAAACTAAGTTCACAGAACCATCTCACAAACATTAATGACAGTACCACATTTAATATAACCACACAATCTCACAAACTCATATAGTAGTCAACAATGCATGAATAGATCATAGTTGATAAGTCTACTAGGTAGTCATACTAGCATATATATGGTTCAACAGCCACACGCATGCATATGAAGTCCTAGATGATGTCGATGACGACCATCATCCTCAAGCCTGGACGGTGGGTGTTCCTAATAGTAATTAGATTGCCTGTCCAACATGAAGATTGTTGCCGACGAGGAAGCTCTTCCACCCAACCGAGTTGAAGTGTGTGCGACCGTCCGTGTCCACGCCGTACGCACAAGTGGTGACGGAGCCCCTTGCGGTAAGGCGTATTCCAGCAGAGCCTTCTTCATCAGGCTTGATACCACAACTCTCAGATAGGCTTTTTGGCAATTTCTGAATAAGAAAAACATATCAATTAATAAGTAGCCTCACACATTGTACACGAAGCATATATATCATCGGACTCTACACTAAGTATATATATCATCGGACTCTACACTAAGTATAACAATAAAGCATATAAGATTCACTAAGCATATATATCATCGGACTCTACACTAAGTATAACAATAAAGCATATAAGATTCACTAAGCATAGATTCACTAAGCATATAAGATTCAATAAGCATATAAGATTCACTAAGCATATATATGATCAGACTCTACACTAAATATAACAATAAAGCATATAAGATTCACTATGCATATATATCATCGGACTCTACACTAAGTATAACAATAAAGCATATCATCAAATTACTCTAAAAACTACAGTAAATGCAACATACCATCATATGCCGATCAACCATGGTACTTGTCAGGCGGGTCACGAATGGCACCCCGACGAAGTCAGCACGTGGCGGAATGATGTCCCATAGGTTGCACACCTCCTCCTCGCTCAACTTCATTCTTTGATCTACGATGGCATCACCGAGTGGGTCGTCATCATCCTCATAATCTTCTGCTTTGTTGATATAAATCACGGCCAGCTTGGGTCTTTCAGCTCTGAAGGAGAAGCTGATCAACTCACCACTGGTGATATGCATGTTGTCGATGAAACGGACCCATCCATCTCCTCCCACCCGCGTCATCTTTCGTCCTTTCTCGATCTCCATAGTGTAGGGGCCCCTAGGAGCCTCAAATGTCACAGAGTCTCCAGTCAGATTGTTGAATTCTGACCTCACATTGCATGGGACGATCTGTGTACAAAAAGCAAAATGATATATACATGATACATTAATGCCAATAACACTAAAAACAAAATAGTAGTTACTAGTTTCATATAATTTATTACCGCCGCATGAAGAAAACTAGACTCGAAGTAGATGCCAAACACTTAGCATATATTTGTTCATCTCTAGATCAAAGTATTGTTATGTTTTGCCATATATTTGTTTGTTACATCTCTAGATGGGTTATTGAGCTACTAAACACAAGGTTAAACAATACTAGTAGCTCAATAATCTAGAGATGTAACAAACAAATATATGGCAAAACATAACAATACTTTGATCTCATCTCATCTTCATTAATCACAACAAAGCACACTAAATAAACTACCCCCTTCTCATATCAGTAATCCTAAATCTTGATGATTTCTGAGTATAGCACTTACAAATTAACTATTTTTCTATGATAGGAACATGAGCTTGTAGCTTTGTCTCTCACATGAACAACACCTAGTGGCCAAGCCCAAACTTTTTTGGCCATGAACATCACCTCAAAAAAATCTACATTTGTTAACCAAACCGAACACTAATCCATCTGACCATCAATATTCATTAGGGTTAATTTGAGAAACAACATGGAGAGCTGCCGCGACAAATCGATTGGAGACCCTACGACGAACCCTAACCGAGAGATTGAGAGGAGCTACTGTGGCGTGCGCAGGGAGGAGGAGATCGAGAGGGGGACTTACGGGGCTGGAGCGACGGAGGAGGCGAGAGGCGACCGTGCGTGGTGGCGGTGCACGACACCGTCGACGGGGGTGAGGCGGCCAGGGACGACCCCTAACCGCGGCGGCGTTGTCATCGGGCGGAGGGGATCGATTGTGAGAGGAGGGGGGTGAGGGGGGATCGATCGGGCCGGTTTTCTTTAGCTATAGTAGTAGCGCTGGCTGGAGCACCACGCTACTGCTAAGCCCACCAGCTGTAGCGCCCTTTCAGAACAAACGCTACAGCTAAGTGGGCTACTGATTTTGCCCTGCGGCCCATGTAACAGTAGCGCGGCCCAAGCAAACAAATGCTGCTGTTATATGTTAGTAGTAGCGTGGTTTCTACACAACGCTACTGGTAATTACTAGTAGCGTGGGGTCACAAAAACTCGCTACTGGTAAATTTCTATCTATAAGCATTTTCCTAGTAGTGAACCCCATGCGAATGGTGGGAAGACCGAGAGGCCTGCGAGCCTCTCGAAGCCGAGCAAGCCGACGAGGCGTGCATGGCAGAGCTCTGCTGAAGCTACCGAGAGCGCGTCGAGGTGGAGCATTGCCTGTACGTGGATTACGCGATGGGGAGGACCGATGTCATCGACCTCTCCAGAGATGAAGACGGCGATGGCTCCAACGACGACGGTAGCAACGACCCAGTCCCAATATTCGGCGGTTTGAGTAGAAAGGAGTGGAAGGCGCTCGAGGAAGAATCTGACTAGGTTTAAATTTCTACATAAAATACCGAATTTCGTTTTAGAATTTGCACTGGATATCCTTTAATTATGTTTATGTATTAGAATTTGCACCGAATCTCAATGTTGTTTAAGTTGCACCAAATCATTCATCTACCCCTACTAATAAAGGAGTTATTGCTTCTCGTGGCACGTCATTAAAATTGCCTCAAAGTTGCAAAATATTACCCACCAATGCCATCTATAAGTGACAAAAAAATGTTTTGCAGGGAATCCCTGTCTGGGCCGGCCCATTTGCGGGCGCCTTTTTTTCAGTTTCTTTTTTTAGTTTTCTATTCTGTTTTTGTTTCCTCTACTTTAAATAATTTGGAACTTCAAAAACCATTTAAAATTTAGAAGAACTGGGAATTTTGAAATAGAATGTTCAAGAAAACATAAAATGTTCGTGAATTAAAAAAATGCTTATTTTTCTAAAAACACGTATCAAAAAAATGAATCAAAAAATCCATTATTTTGAAAAACAATCCGTGTACTAAAATTATAAATGAAAATGAACAAAATGTTTGCTAATTCAAAAAATGTTCATGCATTTTTAAAAAATTCCTAATTTTTTAAAAAAGTTTGTTAATTAGAAAAGAGTTTATAATTTATAAAATATTTGCTCATTCAGAAAATGTTTATGCATTTCCAAAAATGCTCGTGAATTAAAAAATCACCAATTTCAAGAAAAATGTTCGTTTATTCTATAATTGTTCGCATTCAAAAGAAAATGCTTAAAAACCGTCCGCAAATAAACAAACGTTCACGATTTTTGGAAAATGTTTGAAAATACTAAGAAATGTACACAATTTTTAAAAATGGTACCAAATTTTTAAAAATGTTCACATATGATCGAAGGTATGTAGTTAATGTAATGCTTCTGATTTTTCGTGACTAGATACCGGCGTGAATTTTGAGGAAATAATTGTTGGGGTGGATCGGAATATTATAATATGTTTTAAAAATGTTTCTTGAAATTCGTAATAATTTTTTAATTACCAAGTTTTTTGACAACTACGATATTTTTCAAAAATTTCAACATTGCTTCAATTTGTGAATAAATTTCAAAAAAGAAACATTTCTTTCGTTTGTCAACATATGTTTGAAATCATGCGATAAGATGTGAATGTGGTCATCGCTATTGGAGATTATGATTTGTTTTCTCTCGTTGCAACACACGGGCCCTTTTGCTAGTAACAACAATGGATCTTGTGGTGCACGTCCCAGCGGCACCGATGAGACGTGATTTGTAGACTCGATTCAGTGATGCACATGCCACGACTTGGGTCTTCACACGCGTGTCAGCCATTTCACTCTAGGCGACGTGACCTCAAGCTGCTAATTATCTCCTTGGTTTCAAGGCCCATGGATTTTGCCCTCCGTATTGTTCCCGGCGGCGCGCTCCGGCAATTGCCCGTCCTCTGCTTGGTACAGGGGTTGCAGTGTTTTTCATGTCATGTGAAGGCGTGTGTGGCGATAGATTTGACAACTCTACTCCGGCTTAACGTGTGGGTTTGGCACTTGTCCGAGGTGCCCCATGTGACTGGACTAAATCATTTTTGTGTCTGGCGTCTTGGAGTCTTGGCATCATGGGACCGGCATCGTTGGCGGCATCCTTAGGTACCGCTCAACATCATCTGTTGTGTGGGCATGGTCCGAGTTGCATGGCTAGAACCACGTCAACACTGCGCGTGTGCAAGGTTGTCTGATGAAGTTTATACCACCTTTTGGTTAATAAGGCATGACTCAAAAAAAAAAAAACTTCTACTTCCAGGGCCTACCCGAGAGAGAATCTAGTACCTCTTGATCCTGAATGTCAGATTAGGACAAACGAACCGCCAATTGCTAATATTGAAGAACCCACAGCCGAGAGCAAATGAGAAGAAATGTTGGAATGCCAACAGACGTCTATCTATTCTCTAATTCACCCGAGTACTACTGACTCCTCATCCCTAGTGTTTGTCCTCTACAAGCCTTTATCTCTCAGCCCATACCTCTACAAGCCATTCCTCAGAGGCAACCTCGGCAGCTCGTTGCTCGGGAAAGACGTTCCGGGGATCGCAAGTGAAGCCTGCTCCCGCTCCCACGCCCGTCCTCAACTTACCGCGGCACCATGGCGTCCAGAAGATACCACTACGTGCCTGCATCGGCCGTGCCCGACCACCTGCGCCACGTTGGTTTCCTCAACGACCGCTAGCCGGCGGCCCCAACCTCAACTCCTCCCCGAACAAGGTGAAGGCTCTAGTCTTTAGCCTCTTCTCCACCCTTCATCTATTTTTCCTCCGAATCTGGAGCTGCGAGCCATTAGAAATGGGTGATTCAGATGAATTTTTATACTACTGAAGAATACGTATGAGCATTACAACTTTTTCAGGAAACATATATAGTATTTATTTGGGGAACTTGGTAATTCCGTGAGAATTTAGTATGACTAGCACATGGATGTATGTTTGCACTGTTGTATGCCTATTTAGAACTAATGCAAAGAATGGGCAAATACTATTTACGTCAAATGTCTAAGTACGTGTTGTCATCTTCCAGGTTACAGAGTTGGAAAATTCACAATGTAGGAAAACAGGGAAGTTCACAAAGTACTAAACTTTGCACAACAGAATTGACGCTTTTTCATGTTTGGCCGCAACATAACTTTCTCTTAATTGACTCATAGTTTTAAATGCTTTGCCAGGGGCAGTTCTCGTGGAAGAACACCAAGAAAGGCAAAGCTGGGAACAAATGAGGTTTCGGCTCTTAATATTTCGTATTTGACCGCAGTGCCGTTACATAGTTAGCTCTCACTTTTGGTTTCACTGTAGATTTAAATTTCTGGTCCTGTGAAGTTATTCTTGGTGCTCATATTAACTTTATCTTAACTCATGTAATAAGTCTTGACCTTTTATGTATGTTTGACACCAGCCAACTTTTTATTGGGCCATGATAACACTTTTCTGCCATATGTAATTTTAGGTTCCTGTTGTGATATGTTCTTCACACCTATAGTTGCAGATCAAAAGTGTTGATCCGGTTCTAAAACAGTCCATAGAAATAATTGTTTGTCAAATGACTGAATCTAGCGCCTGCTAGGACTGGCAATCTGACCGTCATGTAAAAAAAAGTCAGTTATCGGCCTTTTTTACTGTGGTGGCCAAAATGATAATTGCCAGCGTGTAAAATGAGATTTAAATAACAGAAGTGTTGTCAAATTGGAATGTGTTGCCTAAGATTTGTTCTTATATTTTTCACAATACTGATTGACAATTTGGAAGATGTTTTCCCTTTTGCACTGCTGCTAAAAGTGATGAGAGAATAATAACCAGGGCATCGATTAGAGATGCTTGTACTTAATCTTTGTGCTACTGTAGATGATGCTCATTTAATCATTTTATGGATTCAGATATTGATTTTCGAAGGGGGATTGCTAATTGCATTATGCTTCATTTATCTTCTGCTATTATCAGGCTCTGCCTATTTTCATGCCGCCTTTTGTTGTGCTGTCGTGTACAGTCCTGGTCTAAAATAACGATATTAATATTATTAACTACACATGACAATACCTTCGCCATGGATGTGTGGAGATGGGTGATTTTGTATTGTTGCGTTTGCGCAAATAATCAATAGGGATAAATACACATGCATGTTATGTGTGTGTGTGTGTGTGTGCGCGCGCCTATTAGCACCTTACCCAAGTTAAAATATGTCCATTCAGTTGTGGTCATTGGTAAATAGAGTTTGGGAGTGGAAAGGATGGAGCATGTGCATTAACATTTATGGCATAATAATAAAGTTCATTTTGTATTCACTGTCTAATCCATATATCATGTTGCACTATGATATTTCTAACTGAAAATTGCCAATTCGAATAATGCATCTTTTGGTGGAATTTCTAAACATTTTGTTATTCTTTCAAGCATATAGTATTATATACAATTTGTACTTTGCAATAAAATCCCTCGAGTGCATACTTCTATTATATATTTTCAAGTTCTTGAGCATATAAGATAAGAGCACGTTTTTTTTGCGCTGCCATGCTTCCGATCGCACACTTCTCTTGCATGCCATAGACATTGTTGTAGAAAACTTCCTTATATGCTCCCTGTCACCAAAATTTGTATACAATTTATTATTATTCCCTGTAAGAGACAAGTTGACATGAGATAAATACCATATATTCCCTGTGTGTGTAGTTATACATCTTTACAGTGACTGGTTGGGCAAAGTAGTATGCAAAGTGCCTACAAAGAAATTGTTAGGTCGAACTGCACTAATTTTTTTAATAGAAGACGATGATCATTTTTTTCCTAGAAATATACAAGTATTGCCTTTATTTCCTTGATCCTCTGTAGTTTATTATGCAGGTAGCTTTAATCGAACACATTGGTGGAGCTTCTTCAGAGGCTGCTAAAAGTTTGGGGTCTGCTTGGAGCTAAAAGTTTTTGGTGGATATACAAATTTGTTGCTGTAAGATATATGCATACAATTTTGACAGAAGCCCACTACCGTTTATTTATTGCTCCATTTTTTTCATTCGCAAGGTACGGTGGAGTTTTATATTCTCTCCATTTTTTATTTTAATTATCACATTGTTTGTTTTGTTGCTCTACATATTGTATAACTTTTCACTGTTAGCACAACAATTTTCTTTTATTTTGAGTTAAAGTTGTTTCGCCTTTTGTAGATGTTATGGTGCGCACATGCAAAGACCATGTGTCTATAGTACATACTCCCTGCTTTGCGTTGTATATCAGTTCAATTTCATACTGAATTCATACAAATAGATCCATGTATTGCATATCAGTTTTGTGATTCGTACAAGTAGATCCATGTATTACATACCAATATCCAATTCCAAAAGAAAGATATTTGTCCCCAAACTAGAATTTTTGTATGTGGTTCCCTTAAATTGATGCACAACTCATTCCTTTAGTTTTTTTTTTGCTATAGTGATCTAGTTGAGGTCTCACCATGTAACCAAGGTCTAGTGTATTATCCAGAAAAGAACTGCTGGAGCTTGCAGATTTAATATATTTTTTGTCTCATTCTTGAAACGAGCATAAATACCTTAAAATTAATTTACCATTATGTCCTTGTTATCTTGCTCGGATATTGTTTCCAGAGTCTCATTTCTGTTTCAAAGATTATATAGACTAACTAGTGTAGTGATTACAGGAAGAAGTATGTTATCCATGCTAAATTCCGCTTTAGTATATCTTTAAGAGGCTCAAAAATAGAAATAGCAATTTTTCTATGAAATCGAGGAAGGGAAGAAGCTATTTTTAAGGGACTTGGAGACGTAGAGGAAGTTTCTGGAGGCACTGATGTGGAGATAAAAATATGGCACTTTTACTAGTCCAGTACCACGACACAGGATATATAACAGCTCATCTGACTTTTTGCATTGCACCAAGTTACAGACACATTGTTCTACCATTGTACATTTTTATTGGCAACACGGGGCCATGCCAAATTTTTTTTCATAGTGTGATGTTAAAAGTGTCGGCGTAGTTTTATACTGATAAGTGCAATTTCACCATAAGATGAGCCGTTATAGCTTACTGTGCATTCTTTTTTATTTGAACCAAGGCAAAAGCTTTGCTTGTTCTATTGATTAAGAAGAGGGCACTTGGCCCAGTGTATGCAATGTCTCTAATGGATTAAAGAGTGAATATACATTTACTCTTATAACGTTTTAGTTTAGGGCACATTGCCACAAAGTCTGACTGCTGGTTGCAGATATGTTTGTTATGATCAGTTTGTTGTTAATAGGTTCACTGAGGCAAAAAAAGTAAAATCATACGTTATCGTCTTCTTTTTTGTTAATAAAACTATGTTCCCTCCAATGTGGTGATGTTACACGTCACAGTAGTAGCTGCAATCTTATGTTACAAACAAAAAATGTAACCTCGCCTAGTTCCGTGGTGGCTCGAAAGCAAAGCTTAATTTTACCGCAGCTAACAGAAAATCTTGCATCGTCTAAATTTGTGGTCGCTGGCTCACGGAAAGGAACAGTAATCTTACTGCAGCTAATTGTTTACTTACGGTAGTGGTCGGGAGAAACAAAAGAATACGTGGCTGGAACTGCACGGACCGGCTGGGGTGAAGAATAACAATTCTTCATCCTGGGTGACGAATAGTCGATCCCCATATATATATATATATATTAAGTCTGTGCTGACTAGCTAATTGTACATTGATTATTTTGGTATGTACATATATTAACTCTTCTTTCTTCTATTATATAGCCTTCCGGATCAAGCAATACTTCAGTAAATCAACGAGGCCCGAAGAAAAAGTTGCGCCAGGATGAAAGGTTCACGATCATAGAAATCACGTGCGATGGCCAACCGATTAAACCCCTTCGGACCAAGGAAGCATTTTCTGCTCAGTGCGTGGTTCTTGTTAGGGACATGATCCCGATCAGCATCGAGCTATGGAATGAGCCTAAGAAGGAAGAGCTTCCTCAAATTTCTTTTGTCGAAGATAGACAGAAAGAAGATCATTGGAAAGTGCTGAAGGTAAATTTCACCCTACCGGAAGAGGAGGATCCGGAGAATCCAATTATAGAGTTGTTGATCAAGTCCTATGCTCTCAAGAAGATGGAAGATCTATTTAGGAGGTGAAAGAATGAGTTGAAAACAACGTATGGCGACCAAGACAAGACTCCAGAATTCACCGGTCGATTTGAGAAGATAAGAGATTACTGGCCCGCATTTGTGGGCAACAAGACATCGGAGAAGAGTAAGAAGATGTCAGCGACTAACAAGATAAATGCTGCAAAGAAGGAGCATTACCATCGCACGGAGTCAGGTGGCTACCTCAAAGCCCGACCATTGTGGGACAAGGCTGAGCAGGACCTGATTGCTAAAGGGGTCGAACCAGAGACATTGCACTGGCCAGACCATTGTAGGACTTGGTTCTTCAGGGCTGGTGGAACAATGGACCCTGAAACAGGGAAGTGTTGCTGGACGGACAAGCAACGTGCAACACCCATCACAAAGGTTCGAAAAGCAATCAACGAAGTGCGGGAAGGGAAGTTCGTTCCCGACAGAGAGAACGGTGAGCTCACAAGGGCCCCCGAGAATCCTGAGCACCCTCGACGAACACGAGGCACACCAGGCTCCGTTCCGTGGAAGGTTGGGTTTCCCGACGCAGGCGGTTACAAAACCCAAGAGAGGAGGAAAGTGGAGCAGAGCGAACTACAGGAGCTTAAGGCAAGGGTAAGAAAGCTAGAGGAACGAGATGCTGTGAACCAGCAGCTGCGAGATCCTGCCCAAGATGCTACCCCAGAAGCTACCCCGCCATCTCTGCGGAGAAGCAGCGTGGCTTCCATCGAGCTCGTTCAGCAGCCTGACTTGACGAGTCCTAGCTACCCCATGGATTTTATCATGGATTCACACCAGTGCCACCTTATGACGCAATGGGATCAGCTCAAAGTCAAGGCTATGCTGTTGTGATGGTGGATGAAATAACAGAGGGATTTGAGGAGCTCCAGCTTGACCCCCTACAGGTGATGGGGAGACTCAGCTGGGTCTTGCTATGCATACTCCGTGTCTATGGCGGAAGGAGCACATCAAGCTTCTGAACTTCACGGCTCCTGCTAGTCAGCTGGGCACTCCGCCTCCTCCTCCTCCTCCTCCTCCTCCTCTGGTGAGTGATCAGGGTACTATGCCTCCTGCTCTGGCATGTGAGGGCGGCAATACTCCACCTCCTTCTCCGCCTGCTCCGGCGCGTCCGAGCAGCCCGCCTCCTCCTTCCCCGCCTAGTAAGAGACGGCGAAACACAGACGCCGCCGCTCCGGCTGCTCTGGCGTGTCGTAGCAGTCCGCCTCTTAAGCAACGAAAGAAGGCAGCCGTAGCCGCTCCGGCTGCCCCGGCGTCTAGCAGTACAGCCAGAGGTGGGAGCCAAAAGAGATACGGTCCATTGTCTCTCAAGCCTCTAGAACGGGAGGTGATACGTCTCCAACGTATCTATAATTTATGATTGTTCCATGCTATTATATTATCTGTTTTGGATGTTTATGGGCTTTACTTTACACATTTATATCATTTTTTGGACTAACCTACTAATCGGAGGCCTAGCCGGTATTGCATTTTTTTGCCTATTTCAGTGTTTCGAAGAAAAGGATTATCAAACAGAGTCCAAACGGAATGAAACCTTCGGGAGCGTGATTTTTGGAACAAACGTGATCCAGAAGACTTGGAGTGCAAGTCAAGAAGTAGCCGAGGCGGCCACGAGGGTGGAGGGCGCGCCCACCCCTACAGGGCGCGCCCCCTATCTCGTGGGCCCCTCAGGCGGCCACCAACCTACTTCTTCCTCCTATATATACCCACGTACCCCGAAAACATCAGGGGAGCCCATGAAAAACTATTTCCACCGCTGTAACCTTCTGTATCCGCGAGATCCCATCTTGGAGCCTTCGCCGGCGCTCCGCCGGAGGGGGAATCGATCACGGAGGGCTTCTACATCAACACCATAGCCCCTCCGATGAGTTGTGAGTAGTTTACCACAGACCTTCGGGTCCATAGTTATTAGCTAGATGACTTCTTCTCTCTTTTTGGATCTCAATACCATGTTCTCCTCGATCTTTTTGGAGATCTATTCGATGTAACTCTTTTTGTAGTGTGTTTGTCGAGATCCGATGAATTGTGGGTTTATAATCAAGTTTATCTATGAGAAATATTTGAATCTCCTTTGAATTCTTTTATGTGTGATTAAGTTATCTTTGCAAGTCTCTTCGAATTATCAGTTTGGTTTGGCATACTAGATTGATCTTCCTTGCAATGGGAGAAGTGCTTAGCTTTGGGTTCAATCTTGCGGTGTCCTTTCCGAGTGACAGCAGGGGCAGCAAGACACGTATTGTATTGTTGCCATCGAGGATAAAAAGATGGGTTTTATATCATATTGCATTAGTTATCCCTCTACATCATGTCATCTTTCTTAATGTGTTACTCTGTTCTTTATGAACTTAATACTCTAGATGCATGCTGGATAGCGGTCGATGTGTGGAGTAATAGTAGTAGGTGCAGGTAGGAGTCGGTCTACTTGTCGCGGGCATGATGCCTATATACATGATCATGCCTAGATAATCTCATAATTATTCGCTTTTCTATCAATTGTTCGACAGTAATTTGTTCACCCACCATAATACTTATGTTATCTTGAGAGAAGCCACTAGTGAAACCTATGTCCCCCGGGTCTATCTTTTATCATATAAGCTTTCAATCTACTTTTATTTGCATCTTTACTTTTCCAATCTATATTATAAAATACCAAAAATATATTTATCTTATCATACTATCTCTATCAGATCTCACTTTCGCAAGTGGCCGTGAAGGGATTGACAACCCCTTTATTGCGTTGGTTGCGAGTTCTTTGTTTGTTTGTGTAGGTGTGTGGGACTTTTGAGGAGCCTCCTACTGGATTGATACCTTGGTTCTCAAAAACTGAGGGAAATACTTACGCTACTATTGCTGCATCACCCTTTCCTTTTCAAGGAAAACCAATGCAAGCTCAAGACATAGCGGGAGGCAGTACAGCCAGAAGCAGAACGAAGAAAAGGGAAACAAATTCCCCAGCTCGGCGAACAAGCTAAGCAATCGTGCCCCCCGCTCAATGTGTCTAGCGATATCGTTGCTAATCTTCCGGGGGTGCTACCCGGTACCAATCCTGGAGATTACATGGCCGACGACGATGCAATAAGTTTTGGAACAGTGGAGGTGGACATATTAAGATTTGAGCACGGGAAGCCTCTTGTCAGACCTGGTACTTCCCTAACAACGATGATGCGAAGATTCCATGATTGGTACATGGACATCTGTATGATGTCTCGGAAAAATACTTTGTCGCTATCGGTTAAAGAGGAGCACGACCTCGTTGGAATTGATCTGTTGTTAGTTCCATATGAGGAGTTTTTCCAGTTCTACAATCAAAAGGCCCTCAATAAAACAATCATCACTTGCTGCTGTCTGTAAGTACTACTTCTCTGTAATTAGTTAAGTCTCTATATATAGCTCAGCTCTTTCATTGCATGTATATATAATTATCCTCACTATATTATGCAGATGAAGGTCGCCGAATTGAAGAGAAGACAAGTACGTGATATTGGGTTCATTAACACAAAACTCATGGATGAATGGAGTGTTAAACATGATGCCAGACAAACCGAGGCCAAGTTGCTCGCATCATTACTTCAAAATCAAAACAAAGCTACAATACTCTTTCCTTACGAATACAAGTGAGTGTTACTGTCTTGTGCATATTCGGTTTCCCTTATTACTCAAGGTTATAGTAATGTAATTGATGAGTTATGCATGCATGCGCAGGTTCCACTTTATAATGCTAGAGATTAAGCTATAGCAGGGACTAGTAACCGTCATAGACTCCAAACGAAAAAATCGGGACGAGTATGCGACCATGACTAAAATGCTCGAGAAGTAAGTTCAATAGATCATTATCGCACCATATCGGCAACTTTGTCCATTTCCTGATATCAAGTAATTGTTTTCTTTGTCTTGCAGGGTTTGGAAAAAGTTCACCGCACAAGCTCCGGGACTGCCAGCGCAACTGCGATTTGACCACCTAAAAGTAAGTACTAGCTACTAGCTAGTTCCGCCCATCTCCCATTGATTCTAGCTTGTTTCATCAATACGATTTAGCATGTTTGCTTATCAGTTTGATTGACATCTATTTCTTGTAAAGTGGTTGTGGCAGGAACCCGAGAATGATTTGCGTGGATGCTACATTTGCGAGTTCATCCACCACACCACCTGTGAGCGGGGATACTCTAAACAACAATATGAAGTGCCTAAGCAATAATATTCACAATTTTATTTTATTACCATCATTTGTGTTCAGTTTCATTCATATATATGTATTGACCCCCTTCTTGAAATTAGATGTGGCAGGCGCGGGAGGAACTCCTACCACAAGATCGCATACGAGCAATTCAAGAGGAATTGGCGGGATTCTTTCTTGACCACGTCATCGACAAACACGGAGAATACCATGTGAAAGTTGAGTTCAGATGTTATGGGACGTAAAAGATCTTATATTATATATATATATATATATATATATATATATATATATATATATATATATATAGCCAGTAGCGTCGGATAGATATACGAAAACTTGTTGTTCGACCAATCTATCGGAGAAGGAGAGGTCGATCACTTCTCTCTGTGTATATATGTTCATGACGATCTTCTGTACTTTAATGGTTTCCTTCATTTGCTTACTAGCTAGCTAGCGTGTCGAGTCCTCTCTATACGTAGCGTCGATCAAGTACGAAGATAAGAGAGGACACTCCTCTCTATTAGCTAGCTAACACAATATATGAAACCCCTAAATTAACCCTACAAAACCCCCTAAACCCCCCCACCCCCCCCCCCCCTTCTGAAAAAAAAACCCAGCCCCTGAACTGCTGACGCGTGGAAGCCTTTTGGTCCCGGTTGATGGCACCAACCGGGACAAAAGGTCCCCCTGCCTGGGCAAGCCGCTCCGGCCACGTGGAGCCCTATCTGTCCCAGTTCCAGATCGAACCGGGACTAAAGGTGGAGGGCTTTAGTTACAACCCTTTAGTCCCGGTTCGGGAACCGGGACAAATGGCCCTCACGAACCGGTTCGAATGGCCCGTTTTCTACTAGTGTATATTCTCAGTAAGAAAGATAGTTAGCACATACTCCCTCCGTTCCTAAATATAAGGTGTATTAGTTTTAAAAAAGTCAACTGTTGTCTATGTTTGACCAACTTTACAGCAAAATATATAAAGATTTATAATACTAAATATATAAAATGTAAAAATATAGTGCATGATGAATCTAGTGATAATGATTTGGTATTCTCGACATTGATATTTTTGTCTATAAACTTGATCAAACTTAGAGAAGTTTGACTTTTTGGAAAAATAATACACCTTATATTGAGGAACGGAGGGAGTAATTACTATTGAAGAACAGATCAAATTGATGGAATTTTCTGAATGAAATACGTAGAGTAACATATCAAGCAAAGCTAAACCATCACCTAATTGATGATATGTAATGTGTCACTCCCTTCCTCCCCGAGGCGCTCCCGCGGGCGCCTCCGGGAGGAAACCCTAGCACCGCCCTAGTTGTCCCCTTCTCCTCAACCCCCTCCCTCGCCGCCGCCTGGGGCATTGCCGGCCAAAGGCCGTGTGGCGTTGGCGGCGGCGGGGCGGCTCTCTCCTGCACGCAGTTGGGGACTCCGCGGGGCGTTCCCATCTGCCTGGTGGTGCCGGGCGTCGGGCCGACCGTGCCTCGGCTCCTTCTCCCGCTCCCGACGTCCCTCGATGGCGCCGCCTCCTCCCCTTCGTGGTGGTGGGTTGTGGGGGATGGATCTGGAATCCCTGCCCAGATCCGGTGGATGGTGGGGTTGGTGTTGGCAGCGGTGGCCGGCGGCCCAGGCATGGTGGCGGCGAGTCTCGCGGCCTCTGGGCATCGTGGAGGTGCCGGCGCCGGCGAGTGCTTAGCCTGGTGGTGGCGGTGGCCGTGCACGGGAGTTGGATTCCTTCGAACAGATCTGGGTGAAAACTTGCTTTCGGCTATTGCCAAGGCCGGTGGCGGCGCTATTTGCATCGTTCCCTACTTGAAGGCATCGCCATGGGGAAGTTCAAGGCCACTCTCTACTACCTCCGGGGGAAACCCTAGATCGGATGATCGGATTACGGCGGTGCTCTAGTGTCGTTCCTCCCTTTGGGGCGTCATTCTTGGAGGTGCACACGTGATCGAGGGACCAGAGGACAGATTCTTTGGTGGAGCGGTGCTTCATCTCACTCATTGATCTCGGTGGATCTCGGCGGCATGGTGCTGTGGTGACTCGACTTCCGATGCGCGGAGATGGACTCGCGCAGGAGGGTGACGCGGTCTGGCATCGTGGTGGCATCGACGACAGCTAGACCGGGTAAGGTATATGCATTAATATAGTTCTGAAGATGGATTGGTGGCAGGTGGCTACGACGGCCTCATACCCGACATGCGTCCTAGTTGAGGAGCACGCCGGACTGATGGGTGCCCATACCCGGCAGGCGTCCTGGTTGGGACCTCAGGTCTTAGATGTTAGGTTTGGCTGCGAGGTCTGTTTGGTATTAGGCCCAGACTATCAGGGCCCCTTCATCAACTGGATATGAGATGTTGCTTAGACGGTGGCTTTAGTCTTATTGTTATATGACTCTATAAGGTCTTGTGCTAATAATTAATAAAATGATTGTATGCATCGTCTAGATGCAGAGGCCGGGAGTCTTCCTTCTTTTCTTAAAAAACACCTAATTAACATATCCGTAAGGACCTTCACTAAAAAAAACGTAAGGACCCGTTGCTATTGAAGTGGTGAAATACGATCTGTTTACAACTCGGATCGACTATTATAAAGTGTCTTCGTGACCAGAACCCTAACCCTTCCATGTTTTTTCTCTTGGCCAAAAATATGCAAGGGCAGGAGACGCCGCAATCGCCCCAGGCGGCCATCTCGGCCGTGCTCGATGATGATGATCTCCTCGGCGAGATCATCATCCGCGTCACCTTTCCCACCAGCCTCGTTCGCGTTGCCCTTGTTTGCAAGCGCTGGCTCAGCCTCGCCTCCGCGCCCGCCTTCCTCCGCCGCTTCCGCAAGCTCCACCCGCCCAGCCTCCTCGGCGTCTACGTCTTCAGCATGCATAACAATGGACCGCGGTTCGTGCCGATGTCTCAGCCCCCTGAGCTCCAGGCCGTCCTCCATAGCGGCAGCTTCAATTTAGACGCCTTGATCGGCCACGTGAAAGCACCTGAATGCTGGAACGGCCTCCTCCTCCTCACCTCCCTCGACCACGACGACGAGCAGCGCACAAGAACGGTGCGCTGGCCCCTATACCCTACGAGAAATACGACCATCCTCCCACCAGTCCCCACCTTCTTCAATCTCGATGACGGCTTCATATGCTACTATTGGGATCATGACATCTTGCCCAACGGTGGCGACAATGCCCTGTCTTTCTTCTGTTTGGCATTAGGTTATAAGGACCAACAGACAATTGTGCATCTGTATGTGTTACAAGACGATATCTGGGCCATCCACTCTAAGGTAGTAATTGAAATCCCTATGATCGAATTGATAACCTCTAGTCTGATCGCTGACATGAAGATCTATAATCTGGTCACCGTGGGCAAGACTGCTAAGTTATTCGTGCTAGATCTTGTGTCTTCATCTTTCTCACTAGTTAACCTACCTGAAGATGGCTGGACAGTGGGTCTGTCGCTCACGCAACGTACTGGGGTTCATCTGACCCATGTAAAGGACTGTCAGCTTCGCATCTGGCTTATCGTGATGGATACCAACGGCGTACACAGCTGGTTTCTTGTGGATACCATTTTTCTGCGTGAGATATGTGCTAATCATATGATACCAACTCGCATCTTCGAGGATGTTGGTGATTCTGATCTTACAATACATGCAGTTTGGGACAATTCTGAGTTTGTTCTCATGGAGTTGGATGGTGTCCTCCTCTACCTTTTGGATATTAAACGCAAGGCAGCAAGGAAGGTCTACAAGCTGACACCAACCGATAAATACTTTTTCAGTGTCACTCCTGTTTTGATGGTCTGGCCTCCTAAATTCCCTGTGATAAAGTTAGGATGAGATCAAGAATAATAACGTTGCAAGGTTTGCCTTTTGTTTATCTGTTTAATTAGTACCGTGGTCTAGTTTCCAGTTATCTGAGCAAATATTTTTTCTCGTTTACGATGTTCATCATGTGCATGCTCGTTTCTGATTGTAAATTTTAGTTTAAATTAGCAGACCAGTTGACTATATTCATTCCAATAACATATTAGTTCTACGTACTTCCATTTTCTCGCTGCTAGAGAATAAGAATTCTCTCTATATTGTATATTTTAATTTTATTAGCTGCTATCTTTCAAATTCCAGCTGCAGACGTAATAGCACCATTATATATGAGAACATGGATGTTATCACATAACTCAAGATTTGGACTCTTGATGCTTTGAATCCAAAAAGTTTCCTTCTTGAAGCACAAGGATGTGAATCCATCTTGAGTTTCAGGGTGATTGAACTATTGTTGTGTATGCTAGGTTCCAGCCATATTGTCTTTGATTTGACCACAAATATACATGTACAGTTTCAGGGTAATTCTTTTATCAACATTGGTTTGTATATAGTTATATACTACATTTATCAGAAATATTAACTTTTCTTTTCTTCTTTTTGTTTGGTAGGAATAGAAATAGATTATTTAGAAGAGTGGGTATATCGATCCTTGTAACGAATAGTACATATCAGTTGGAGAATTTTCTTGGATGATTCTAAAAGAATTGCACTCCAACAGCGCTTGGTACTTAGACCTCAGCTCGAGGCATTTTCTCTACCCTTTCTTACGCTGAAAAATCAGAGGGTCACCTTGTTTCCAAGCTTTGGAGAAATATCGTTGAAAGTTGTTTGTCATTGCAAAAATAATAACTATTTACTATTGTGGCTGTACAATGTAATCTAATTGTCCTTGTATTTTATCAGGTAACTGAAACAGTGGAATATCAAGTGGCATAACCAATCAAAGGATTCAAGGTCGCAGGAAATCAGATGTGTGGCCTACAATAGTGGCAAATGCACGGCACTCAACACTGGCAGTTTGTCACGTGGCTGTAACTTATTAGGTGCATAACCAACCCGTGTGCAATTATGCTGGTTTCTAGCCTTTACAAGCTTGCTTCTGTACTGACGCTTCCTCGAGACCATTATAACTTCTATATTCTGAATTCTAACGCACAAGATCTGCATATCGATCTCCAGCCTGCTAGTTTCAGATGATAGTTTTATTCCTTATATAGCTCTACTAGTATGCTTGTGTAAGTTTGCATTTCCAGATTGATATTCCCTATTCGAGATTTAATGATTCGTATGGTTCCTGCCTTGCTGGGTTGTATCCAAGTTTGATTGTTTATGAGGCTGCCGATGATCATCTATTCCATGTGTTGCTCCCCCCCTGTGTTTTGAAAACAAGGTGTTGCTCCCTGTAGGGGTGTAGTCCCTGTTATGTTTCCTGGCCGTGTCCAAGTTTGATTGTTTCGTTCAGGTAATATATTTTGCCCTTACAGGATGGGCATGTTGCTATATTTTTTGTCCAAGTTTGTAGTTAGCATAAGGATATAATATAATCACGCATAGTCAGCTTTTATTTATCTAGCTTATAGGCTCAATTGGGCAGAGTCCTAGTTAATATGGTGTACATCATGTACATTTCTGGTGCAGGTGAAGTGGGATCTGATGGATTCTTTGAGTAAAGGAAACCTTTTGTGTCACGGACATAATAACGAGAACTACCTGCCATTCTGTTTCAACTTAACAATGTTGCTAACTACAGATATTAGCTGCTACTTTGCCCCCCTCCTCCTCCCGCGATGCACGTCATGGGAGAAATCCTAGCGCTGCCGCTGCCGTGACCCCCTCCTCCTCCCCTTCTCCCCTCCCCCGCCGCCGCCTGCAAGCTCGGCCAGGCAAAGCCCAGTCGGCTCCGGCGGTGGGTTTTGGAGGGGGGGGGGGGGGGGAGGGTCTTCCCCTCTCCCTGTGGTCGCGTGTGGCATGGGACGGCGTGGCCGGCAGAGGCGTGGAGGCGATGCCTGGGCCAGGTGCTCGTGTGGGCGGCTCTGTGGCAGCGGGGGTGGCTACGGTGTTGCCGGCGGCTGCGTTTGGGCCCGCCCAGATATAGCGGCGGCTGCGCCGCGAGTGGCGCGGGTTTAGTGGTGGCCTGGGTGGGTTGGCACGCGCGGGAGCTCGGCGGGCGGCGACTCGGGTTGCCGCTGCACTTCGCCGTCCGGCTGTGTGGCTGGTAGTGGATGGCGGCCGCTGGTGAGGTTCATCTTCTCCAGCCACGGCGCCGGTCCGAGTGCGGCTCCAATCCAGCCCCTGTTGAGCTTGCACATGTTGTGGCATAGGGCTAGACCTTTCCCAGCGTTGGCCACCGTTTAGGGATAGATCCAACAACGGGAGGGCCACGAAACCATCCTTGCCTCCCGTCAGGTGGTGCACCGGGGAGCTCGTCCTTGCACGGCCTGGCAGGACGGAGCGGTGGCGGTCGAGTGCGGCCGGCCCGGGGGTGCGCCCCGGACCTGGGGGCCGTCCAGGGGCAGGGAAGGAGGTGCCTTCCGTCCGTTTCTTTGCCGGCCATGGCTGCAGCTTCGGTTGAGGATGGTGTTGGGGCCATGGGTGTCGGGGCGGCGGCCCTGTAGGTGGGAGGCATGGGCTCACGGGCGGAGCTCATGGCTCGGGTGTGAGCTAGCTGCCATGATTGTGCTGGCGGTGTGGTGGTCAGGGTGCGACAACTGGAGGGGTGGGTGTGCAGGGCTGGCTTGTTGTGCCTCGCCTCGTTGCTTTGAGGACTTCCCAGGGTGAAAACCTGCTTTGGCTCTGCCAAGCCAACAGCGATGCCGCCTACGGGTGTCACCTCCTTCTTGAAGGCATCGTCGCGGCTCCTCTACATGCTCCGATTGCTCCAAGGGAAACCTTGATCTCAGAATCAGACGGTGGCTATACTCATGTGTCGTGCCATTCTTGAAGGCACCGCCTTGGAGTGTTCGGCTTGTCGTGCACAACTTTCTCTCTTCGCGGCGAGTCGCTCACGATTGAGGTCTCCGGAGACTCCAAGTGGTGCTCTCTCTGCCTACAAGTATTTGCTTCGAGTGGATGGGGTGATCTAGCCGTTCTTATACACCCTTGTATCTTGCCTTGAGTGTGTGTCGTGAGAGTGAGTTGTATGTGTTGGTCTGTATGGTGATCGTTGCTCTATATATAAAGTGATGCGCGAGCCTTTTTCGGTTACATGTACTTTTTTTGACACTGCATTAGGGAAGCAGTCGAGGTTGTTGAGTATAATATTTATTTAGAAAACATAGGATAGCGTAGGATTTGTTCCCGTCTTGACTTGTACTTTAAGATGACTATATACTCCTATATGCCCACGAGGCTCAAGCCATAAAACATCGATTCCACCAATCTCCCTCTATCCCTTCAAACAGAGGCACCGCTAGTGCAGAAATGCATATTAGTGGCGTCCGAAAAATGTCGTTAGTGACGCCACCTCACGACGCCGCTAGTATGACGGCAGTGTTTTTTTTTTTGAAAGGATGACGGCGGTGTTAATAAGCTACTCCCAACGCCACTCGTATATGTCTCATCCGTGGTGTTGTGACGCGGCACCACTAACCAACAAATTGAATTAGCAACAGCGCACCATCTGATGTAGACGCCCGTAATACCTGTCATCTGTCATTTGGATGACACTAGCTTTAACCTGTCGGACCCTGTTATAAGTGAACCCCTAATATGACTATGAGATAACGCCGAGCGTGTCACATTAATAATCTAGTTAAAACATTAATTAAACTAAATCTTAGTTAAACTTCAATATCAAGCTAGTTGGCATCCATATATTACACAGATTTGAACAACATTGTACAAATAAAAAAAGAAAACCTAACTAAAACTAAAAGGCGCGTCCGATTCCTTGCCGCCTGGCCGCCTACGTGTTGTCGTCCGAGATGACGATCACGTCCTCCTGGCCGTAGTCGTAGCCAGAGGCCTCTGCGATGCCGGATGGAGGAGCAGCCGGACAAAGAGACAACAAGCTCAGCTCCTGCACGATATCCTCTTGTTTGTCGGGAGGAAGCAGGCTGAATATGGCGTGAACCTCAAGAACTGCACTCGACATCCACAAGTCCTCCATGTTGCGGCATCCAGGAAGTGGAGCCAGAGCCAGAGGAGGCTGGCGTGTGGATGTATTCCTTTGGTTGACTGTAGTGTTTTTGCACTGTTTTACACTGTTGAACACTGTAGCGGCCAAGCAGGCCTGGGGCCCAGTGCTAGCCTGGATCTGCCCCTGCTGCTGCCAACACAGCCCCTCCCTCTTCTACACGTCTTCCCAGAGGGACTTGATGGAGTGGTTGATGGTGAGTTGCTCCTCCTCAAACTTTGTATCGGCACGGTATTAGAGTGAAGGCGTTGGCGTCGTTGCGTTGCGCCTCGATCTACGCTCTGCGGCCAGATGCTTTCATTATGCCACCTTGCCCACCATGTCGATTTCCCACGGTGGCAAGGGAGGCAAACAAGATGTTACCTCGTGCTAGATTTCTTTTTCACGTGGGGCCATCTAATAATGGAGATCAACACGCGTCAAGACTGTACAAGTCGAACCAACTAAAATCTCATAGTATCCCCCAACAACGCATTGGGCATTATCTAGCTATATCTTGCTAGTAGTATTAGCAAAATACATTGAAACACCATGTAAAAAAACAGAAACTGCATTCCACCACTAATGGATTGTCCTGGTATGTGTTGACTTTAACAGGAAAGCATAATCAGAAATAAGCACATGCACATGGTAAAACATCATGACTAGATAAATATTAGCATATATAGTTAATACACACCGGAACTAGACAGTACTAGAAAAGTCAACAAGAGTCAAATTAACCTTGCAGGTACAATTTTTTGGATCATATAAACAACTCCTTCATCAAAGGGAAATTAGGAGGCCATGGCATCATAAAGGGAATGACACTACACAAGCGTTCATCCTGTCTTGTTGTCTCGTAAACCTTCTTTGCGGCCTTGTGTTTAATATCAAACAGGTATAGAACACTCTCGATTTCAATGAAAACAAACTCGGAGCCGGCCCCAACTGCTGCATGTAGCGTAAGAATAGAATCACCAAAATCCTCGAACACCCGAGTCGGTATCATATGATTAGCACATATCTCACGCAAACAGACGGTATTCACAAGGGACCAGATTGTGGCGCCAGTGCTATCCATCTTGTGGAGCCAGATGCGAAGCTGAGAGGTATCTACATCTACGTGCATGAGGTGAAGCTCAGAATCATGTGCGAGCGACAGCTTGACGTTCCAGGCCTCCACTTCTTCGTCTGGGAGATTAACCAGCGACAAACATGACGACTCAAGATCTAGCAAGAGCAACTTATATGGATTGCTTCTCCCAAAGATCAGGTTATAGAGCTTCCCGCCGGCAAGCAAAGTAGGTTTATACAGTTTAATTTCAGGGCCTTGGCTTACGGCAGCCGAAGAGTATATGGCCCAGATGTCGTCCCGTAGCACATACACATCCACGATGATCTTCTGGTTTCTATATGCTATTGCCAGACAGAAGTAGGACAGGCCATAGGCGTTGCGGCTGAGTAGGATCTCATGATGGTAATATGTGAAGGTGCAGCCGTCGCCATGGATGCTCGTGTCTGGGACTGGTGGCAGGACGATGGTCATATCTCTGGCAGCGCCCGCAGGGTTCAGTGGGCAGCTCACCGTTCTATAGGTGGGCTCGTTGTACGTGTGGGAGGCGAGCACGACTAGGCCGTTCCAGCAAGCCACGTCGAGGCTGTGGATGCGCAAAGGGCTCAAATAGAAGTCGGCATCGCGGACGACGGCCTGGAGCTCCGGGGGCTGAGGCAGCGGCACGAACAGCGGGGCCCTGGTGCCATTGGTGTCTACGTAGAAGCCGAGGAGGCTCGGCGGATGGAGGCGGCCGAAGCGGCGGACGAAGGCGGGCGCGGAGGCGAGGCGGAGCCAGCGCTTGCAGACGAGGGCGGCGCAGACGAGGCTGGTGGGGAATGCGACGTGGAGGAGGATTTCGACGAGGAGGTCGTCAACGTCGAGCACGGCCGAGACAGCGGCCGGCGGCGGTTCCGGCGTCTCCTGCCCTTGCATCTTTTCGGGATTGAGACAGAAAACCTTACTGACGTCTATTGTGTTTCTCGTCATGAGGACACTAATTAATACTGTAGACGATAGACAGTTCGAGTTATAAACAGATTGTGTTCCTTGCCGCACCTTTTTTGTAGGCAAACCTTACCGTAACTTATTCCACATCCTGACGATCTCTAGTACTATCATCATCATCATCACTACTTTAAGAAATCCTGGATTGGATCAGGCCTTGATTGGATAACTAAGTATTTAGGAAACTTGATAAACTAATGCGTACCTTTTTTTGTTTTGTCTAACAAACTCAGAGATACGTGAAACTAGTTTCCCTTAGATTCAAAAATCAAGTGTTGGGTAAAACTACTATTTTACATGCAGTTTGAAAATTCATCAATGTTCATCCCAAAAATATTAAGAATTTTTCAAATTTGTTTGCTACTTTTTTGGATTCTATTGTTCATACGGGAGCACGTGAGCTCGGGATCAAATACTTCATGCCCCTATTAGTCGTTTTCTGATAGACGCATTTATACTATTGTTAACAACCTAGTTCCTATTTTGTAGGCAGATGAATTGTTTCTCTAGGTTGTAGCAAAAAAAAAGGGTCCCGATAACTGCCACACATGTGGTGTATCGAGTAGTTGTGCCACACGCCTCGTGTGACATGGACAGCAACCAGCCCACACACCTACGTCTGGGCAAAACAACTAATACCTACACACATCTTTTTTTCCTCCCGAACCCTCTCACGCGCGTGCGTGTGGGCGAAGTTGATAACGCCCACACGCCCGTATGTCAGGCCTCGTACCCTCCTGGTCCCGCACGCGACGCGTGACGCCCACCGCGCGCCCGCAGTTGCCATGGTCCAGACCCTCGTCCATGTTCGTTTAACTGCAGTTGCCATGTCGCTGAACTACGGTTGCCATGTCGGACAACTGCAGTTGCCATAGTTGCTCAACTGCAGTTGCCATGTATGGTCTGATCTAATGTAGTTGCCATGATTTCATAACTTTAGAAGTTGTCACATACTAACACTAGGCAGTTAAGAGAGTTGCCATGTGCTCACAAGCATGCTAGGGCAGTTGCCATGTAAAAAGGAAGAGTTGTCATCTGCTTACGTGCACGTTAGGGCAGTTGCCATGTACGTGCACGTTGGGGCAGTTGCCATGTACCATGCAAAAACACATGACAACTCGGTAAAAGAGAGTTGTCATCTGCTTACGTGCACACTAGGCAGTTGCCGTGTACCCTGCAAAAACACATGGCAACTCGGGTAAAAAAAGAGAGTTGCCACCTGCTTATAAAGCACACTAGGGGCAGTTGCCATGTGCGCTGCAAAAACACATGGCAACTAGCAGCTTAGGTGTGGGAGAGGAGACGGACGTGTGGGCGAGATGGCAAATGCCCACACACCAATCCTTGTGCGTGACTGAAAACTGGTGTGTGGGTGAACTGCTAAACGCCCACACACCGGCCCCTCCGTGTGGTAAAACGGATGTGTAGGCGAACTATGTCACACACCACACACACGCCTTGTCCTACGTGACACAGAAAATCAGCCAAATTGTGCCAAGATTCGTGCATATAGTACTGAACGGTGATGGATGCGTGTGGTCGAGATGGTCAATGCCCACACGTGTGAGCGTTAACATTTCCGAAAAAATAAGAATTCTCTCTGTACGTCCACTTGCATGCAGATCCAGCCAAACATGGTTTACGACTTTACGTACAAACTGATTTTAGCGCTTTGTGAGTTCAAGAAAGATTTCCTATACGCACGTGTTTAACAGAATTGCCAACAAAGCTGGTTTTCCAAAAAAGAATATCATAAAACAAGTTTTGCTAAAACTAAGCTGTATTACTTCGTATCAACCACTAAGAGATCGAATTTTCCTCATGACCAGAACCTAACCCTTCCAAGTTTTTTCTCTTGGCCCAAAATATGCAAGGGCCCCTCTATAAAGGACAAAGAAAAATTCAGAAAAAAAAGAAGCCTAACAAGCCCACAAACATAAGATTGTAGCGAGGACCCTAAAATTTTGCAGTTAACACGCTAAAGTTATTGTTTTCTTACAAACAAGGCCTAAAATTTTGCAGCCAACACCCTGAAGTTATTCTTTTGTTATAAACAAGACCAAAATTTTGACAAAGCCGTGGGATTTTTTGCTAGAAATTTCGACAGCATAACACGTTGAGAAAAAAATGCATGCACAAGAGCACAACGAAGAAACCCTAACCCTTCCAAGTTTTTTCTCTTGGCCCAAAATATGCAAGGGCCCCTCTATAAAGGACAAAGAAAAATTCAGAAAAAAAGAGAAGCCTAACAAGCCCACAAACATAAGATTGTAGCGAGGACCCTAAAATTTTGCAGTTAACACCTAAAGTTATTATTTTCTTACAAACAAGGCCTAAAATTTTGCAGTCAACACCCTGAAGTTATTCTTTTGTTATAAACAAGGCCAAAATTTTGACAAAACCGTGGAAAATTTTGCTAGAAATTTCTACAGCATAACGCGTTGAGAAAAAGATGCAAGAGCACAACGATCGCCACGCAGGCATGTCTGCCATTTTGCATTTCACATGGAAGGAAAACGCAACATGTCATTACAACAACTCTGCCCTTTAGGTTGTCACTATAGAGGTCAAGCATGTAGTCTTGCCACCTAAGAGCATCTCCAGCCATTCAGCCTCCCAGGGCACCCAAAAAGGCCGGCCTGGGGGCAAGCCGGCTCTAGATCGGGCCCTGGGGTTCGTTTTTTCCCAGCTACGCGCCCAGGCGCCGCACCCCAAGGCGCTTCATATTCGGAAAAACATCATTCCCACTCAAAGAAACAACAAACCGGTGATCATCGCAATAGTTCGGCGACTCGGTGCCACCGTTCGGCGATCAAAATGAAAGGACACGCAGTAGTTCGGCGTACAAAAAAGGAAGGGCGCGGAAGGAGTACATCAAGCGTTGAGGTAAACCTCCGGCGGCGTAGTCGTCAGCGTACGGGGGCTGGGAGGAATCGGCGCGGCTTTTGGGCTGTTCTGCGCGTCCTTTGTGCTGCTGGGCGCGGCGTAGGCATCGTCGGTGGGGTTGGGCGTCACGGAGTCGGAGACATCGCCGGCCCTGGTCTCGTTGTCATCAGCCGCCGGGCTGGGCGACGGCGTCGGCGTCGCCGGTATCTGGTTTAGGATGAGGCCATGCTCGGCCAAGAACCACGCCTTGAGATTATCGTCGCCGCTCTGGAGCATGTCAGCGCCGCCCATCAAGAAGGCGAGGTCGTTGTGTCTCTTCTTTGCGTCTTGAGCTCTGAGTTTCGCGGTGGCGTTGGCGCGGAGCAAGTCGAGTTTGACGGTGTTGTTCGTCACCAAAACAGGCCACCTCGCCTCTATGTTCTCCTCCCACTCGGCGGCCCTGGTTTTGGCGTCGGTGATGCAGTGCTCGATGGACTCTTGCACGCGCGCGGCAGCTGTCTCGGCGTATTTCGCCTTCTTGGCACCTTTGTTGCCGTCCGGGCGTCCATCGGCCGTGCCCGCTATCGGCTCGTCCGGCTTGTACGTCTCTTTGGCCTTGGCGAGGGTGCGCCGGACGGCCGCTCATTTCTCGCATTTGTCGATCCGCTTGAAGACGTGGAGGTACTTGAAGTCTGCATCGCTGTTGTCGTCGCGAAACATGGCAAACATGCGCAGCAGCTGCGCCGAGAAAGAACGTCAGTCGGCGGTACCAGAGCGCGCGCCAGAACAAGCCCAGGGTGCGCATATAGGCGAAAAGAGCGCGCGCGGGGCGAAAGGCAGCAACATGACCGGCGTGCAATACCTGATCCTCGACGCTGGTGCTGCTCACCGGGCGAGCCGCGACTTCCTCGACGATCCCATGCCATTTGTTGCACGCCATTTGGATGATCGACCAATGGTTCGCCATACTCTTCGAACCCCGCTTCATGTGCATGCCTTTGAAGTAGGGGGTCGATGAGCTTCCGCTCGTCGAACTCGGCTTTGACGCGGTCCCAATACGTCTCAATGCTCTGTTTCGTGCTGGTGACCGGGTTGAGGCAGACGACCAGACGACCTTCCACGCTTCGGCGAGGCACTCTTCTTCCTTGGACGCCCATTTGATGCGTGGCTCGCCGGGCTTGGCCTTCTTCTTCTTCTTCTTCTTCTTCTTCTTCTTCTTCTTCTTCTTCTTCTTCTTCTTCTTGCTTTTCCTCGTCGGCGCCGGCTCCTCCTCCTCTTCCTCCTCCTCCTCCTCCTCCGGCTCTTCCTCGCCGTAGTCGAGCTCGTCGTCCACGTCGGCGAGGTCCTGCGTAGCGAACCCGGGGGAAGCGGCCGCAGCCGAGCCGGTTGCGATGATGTCCTCCATCTCGGCTATAGGTTGAAATGTTGATTTACAGTCATGAATGTCGCGCATTACTGTGGCCTGATATTTGATTCATTCTCTTTGAGTAAAAGGGCAATACTGTGGTCAGGGCCAGAGCAACGGTACCATACTGAAACCTCTGTCATGTGAGATTTGGTTTATTCTCTGAGTAAACCATCTGCCATTTTTGTACGAATAGTGCTGCTCTGTTTCCTCTGCAAACCAGAGCAGCCAATTTACCAGCTCATGTACACAGATAGCAGGTGGGCTTGTTGCCATACTGAAACGTAGGGTCTGAATTTGATCCCGAGGCAGCAACTCGTGCTGGTAAACGGTGTCTGAATTTTCTCATGCAGGAAACGGTGGTCGAGACTGGTTCAGATCATGCACGGCACACGAAGTCGCTTTCCAATGCGCTGGGCAGTGGGCATAGTGGGGTGGGCAAAACAGATTCAGAGGTGCATGCATCTCTGAATTTTCATCTTCCAAGGCATGCGCATCCCTTGCTGTGCTTATCTCTCCTAATTAGGAAATGCCGCACATGAATGCAATGCTTATATTCCCCGCGACATCTCCGTCTCCAAGATGTCCCGGATAATCATCGAATCGAAATAATAAGAGATGCCGCCGCAGTCTGAGTTGCCGCTGCTGTCCTGTTTTTTTCTCTTGCGCTCAGTTATTCCTGTCTTCAGGTCGTCGTGTAACGTAGTAACTGAGAACTCTTCATCATGAACGAAAAAGAAAAGTCTTTTCTCGGCCAAGTATGCATTTCCAGGACACTTAACAATTATTCCTTTTGCATTTGATTCCCCCTTCCTAAAAAAAAGGTTAACAATTATTCCTTTTTTCGCAAAGAACATTAAATAATGACAAAAAAATGATTATTCGATAGGGCTAAAGGAGATGGCGAACGTACAGACTCCTCAGCTGGGAGCTGGGACCGGCTCAATTTTGCGCTGTGAGAGTACTCCTACCACGTCCACGTTGCAGCTGTAAGCATCTAATTTTTGTGCCCAAAATCCAAGCAAGGGGAGGAGTATATGGCGTAATGGGAACTCATCCGATTGCCCAAAGATAAGTCGTCTGGAAAGTTCCATCTGAGAGTGATTCTTCAATGACAATAATGAGATATCTTTCTCATCATGGAAGCAAACCCAAAATCTCCTTCAAAAAAAATGCCGATCGAGATCATGTGAAGAAAGCTTAACAACATGGGGAGGTGGGCCTCTTCCAAGATGTTGGCAGATCAACCGATCATCTGCCCCGGCGGGCTGGTGCTTGGTCCCATCCTGATCTTGTGCGAACAGAAAGAAACTGGCCTAAGAGCATCACTATAGCAGATCATGTAAACCGCGGGGTCGTAAATAATTTCGTTTACAGGATAATGTAAAACGATTTTACAGTAGCGCAGAAGGCATGGCAGAGTAGATCATTCATAGCTTAATTAATGCATAACATAAACATGCTACATAAAACATAGTTCCCACCACCATAGTTCGCCGAAAGTTCATCGCACAAACTTAAACATACTAGATTAAACCTAATCTAAACTACTCATTATTCCTAGACATGGAGATGAAACTCACCGTAGAGTTGGAGAGGACGAAGGCGAGATCGAACTCCTCTTTGGCCACCTCGAGGCGCGTGGCGGCGCCTTCTTCTCCAGCTGTGACCGCCTCTTCGCCTCGACAAGCTCGCGCTCTGCCTTGCGGTAGCGCTTGGTGGTTGGCGAAAGGATGTCGTGGCGGCGGTCAAACTACCTCCACGATCTCCGGCCACCGCTGCGGGGGAGGGCGTCGTGCTCCCTCTCCATCTTGCGTTGCCATTCCTCCACCTAGGGGCGGATGGCGGAGCTCTCGGCTTTGTTACCGTGGCGGGCTCGCTTGTGCAGCGTCGAGACGCCACAGCCCCCTCGGCCACCACGCCCGCATGCCCCACTCAACATCGAGGCAGTTGAATAGTGGCTATGCGCGCGGAAATCACCGACCGAAGAGAGGGGGATTTGGCGCCGGAGAGAGAGAGAGAGAGAGAGAGAGAGAGAGAGAGAGAGAGAGAGATTGCGGCGGAGCAGGGTTGGGGATTACCAGATAGGAACCCTCAAACGGGCCGGATCCGGAAAACATAGCGGAGACGCCATGGTTTTACGGGCCGCCCGATACCGGGCGGGCGTTTTTAACAGGATCTGCTTGAGTTGAATTTTTCACATACCCTATAAATCGGGCAGGATTTTAAGGGCCAGCGAGCTTATACGGGATCTGCCAGATATGCTCTAATAGAGAGCTTTAGTAATAATGTACGCTTGGCGTTCCCTAAAAAAAGCCTAGGGTTCCTCTGCCTTCCGCTAGCGCCATCGTCGGTGCGCCTTGTCTCTGGTGCCCTTAGGGCCATGGCGGCGCCGTGGATCCCAACACTTTGCCGGTGGGAGTACTTCGTTCTTAGATGTTCCTTTGAGTTTTGTTAGGGCCAGTCTTGCTTAGGAAGACGAGACGGCGGCAGCTCTTTGAAGATGAAATAAGATTCTTCCCGCCTAGCCCCCATCCAGGCGGTACGTCTAGCATTATCGGTGGGCATGTGGAGATGTGTCTCCGGCGGATCTGTCACTGGTAGATTTGCTCGGATCTGGTCGTATTCATCTACGTTCGGGTGGCATCAGGTTGGATCCTTCCGATCTATATTACTCTTCAACTCTGGCGGTTGTTGTTCTGCTGTGCTGATTTCGATGGCGCGTCAGAGTAGATCCTTCATACCATATTGCATAATTTAGATGTAGTACATAAAACATAGTTCCTGCCACCATAGTTCGCCGGAAGTTCATCGCACAAACTTAAACATACTAGGTTGAACCAAATCTAGACTGCTGATCCTTCTTGACACGGAGATGAAACTCCATAGCAGAGTTGGAGAGGATGAAGACGAGGTTGAACTCCTCCTTGGCCACCTCGAGGCGCGCGGTGGCGCCTTCTTGTCCGACCGCGACTGCCTCCTTCGCCTCGGCGAGCTCGGGCTCCACCTCGTGGAAGTGCTTGGTGGTTGGCCAAAGGATGTCGTGGAGGCGGTCAAATTCCCCCCATGCCCTCCGGCCGCCGCTGTGAGAGAGGGCGCCGCGCTCCATCGCCTACGTACGGCGCCATTCCTCCATCGAGGGGCGGATGGCGGAGCTCCCGACCTCGTCATTTTTGTCAGGCTAGCTTGTGTGGTGATGAGCCACCGCGGCCCCCTTGGTCCCCTTGGCCACCATTCCCCTGCTCGATATCGAGGCGATCGAAGAGTGGATGTGCGCGCGGAAAATGCCGACCAAAGAGAGAGAGACAGAGATTGCTGCGGAGTTAGGTTGGGAATTGACCAGTTAGGAACACTCAAACGCGTCGGATCCGGTAAACATAGTAGAGACGCCGGGGTTTACGGGCCGCATGTATAGTTTTTACGGGCCGGACCTTTTTTTACAGGATCTACTTGGTTCGAATTTTTCACGTATTCTATAAATCAAATGAGATTTGAAGGGTTGGAAAGCTTATACGGGATCTGCTAGTGATGCTCTAATAGTGAGCTCTAGCAATAATGTATGCTTGGCGTGACAACCGCCTCCTTTCCTAAAAAAGCCTAGGGTTCCTTTGCCTCCCTCCGGCGTCGTCGTGGGCCCGCCTTTATTCGGGTGGCCTTAGGGCCGTGGCGGTATGGTGGATCCTAGCACATGCCAGTGGGAGGGCTCCGTTTTTAGATGTTCCTTCGAGTTTTATTAGGGTTTGAGTCTTGCTTGGCAAGACAAGATGGTGACGGCTCGCTGAAGATGAAATAAGGTTCTTCCCGCCTAGCACCCGTCCCAGTGGTACGTCTAGCGTCGTCGGTCGGCATGTGGAGGTGTATCTCCGGCGGATCTGTCATTGATGGATTTGCTCTGATCTGATTGTAGTTTCTCTAGGTTCATGTGTCTTCAGGTTGGATCCTTTCGATCTACACTACTCTTTAACGATGGTGGTTGTTCTGCTACGCTGATCATATGGGGCCTTAGAAAGACGACTTTTCGACTGTCTATATAACAAGTTTTGCCTGGCTCCTGCGAGTGTTTGGGCAATGGGACGCGCCTTCGACTCGCTTCAGTGCATGTAGTCATCGCACGAGGACACATGTCCACCACAAGGATGCCTCCGCCGCCGCCGCCACACCATCCTTACTTGAATAGACTGTATTCCAAGTTGATCCCCAACTCTGAAGAAATTTTATTCAGCGCCGCCATTGCCCCCGCCGAAGCCAAGACGATGAACAACCAACAACTAAGCTACTTTGGCCTAAAAGTATCCACACGCGTGGATCGGGCGACCCCTTACCGCCGACGACTAAGGTCGTCAACGGAGGGGAGCCGCCGGAGAACAGCAGAGGAGCGCGAGTCCCTGGCGGCGAAAAGCTAGATCGCTTTTCCTGTCTTCGGAGAAAGATAGGTAATATATAGTACTAGATAGGAAACCCGCCTTGGCGCGTGGTGCCTGGCTCAACCCATTATCCAAACATATAAACAAAGTATATATTATTGCAAGAAAAGTTGCCAAGAATGGATCAGTTTAATGCATAGAAGCGGAAAATTGCCTTTATAGATAACATGGTTGTGTCAAATACATGGCATATGTCCAGACAACACTAAATGGGCAGTGCAATCAGTCGCACCAAATGCCCAGCAGCATTTTGGCACCAAAAATAAACCAACACGACAGGGCACACATAATATATATTTCAGAGGTAACAAATAGCACACATAATATAGACAACTGAACCATCATATGAATTTCTGAAAGTAAGATGCTTGTGATAGTAAAGGTTCAGTTATGATAGACGATTCGGATGGCATGTTTCCAATTGCCGAGGTCACAGAAGTGGTAACATGATTTACCAAAATCAAGTCCGAATGCTTGTGAAGAGAAACGATATTTACTGTTCGTCTACAACATATGTGTTTGTGAGTCTGTCTCTCCTAGCTGGAACATCATTAAAATCGTCATCCCAAAATAAATCATCATGGTCACCTAGCTCTTATGTTTGCAACTTCGTCTTCTCCTAGCTAGAACATCATTACAGTTAGAAAGCCCTCTCATCCCTGCAGAACAGCGAACATGAACAAACTGGATGATTATACAAAAGACATATTTCTTAGACCCACTATATACGGAGAAGCATCGACATGCAATCATAATAATTATATTCGGATACAAAATAGACAGAGCAACAGATATGGATATTTCCATGAAGCTGGAAAGAGATGTGTACAAATGTTATGTGTACACTACCAACTTGAGTATCAGAACCAAATGTGGATCCGAACCCACTGCAAACAAACAACTTTCACATTCTAGTCCGCACAACAATCCAGTCACTCAAATCTATGCTATACTTGCAGGCTACAACATAACTACAACCACTTAAGAAAACTGGAGTAGGGCACCAAGATGTGGGTTACCTAAAGCGGAAAAGCTAGGAGGAGGGAGCACGACCATGCCAACCCGAAGTCTGCCTCTGCAAGCTGCACACTGCCATGTTGTGGAGCAGCAGGATGAGCATCTCGTTCTAGACGGTGGCGCAGCACCGCAGATGGCTGGACCTCCTCTCCTCTCTCTTTTGCCATCGCACCTTCTACCGCGTCCAAAGGAACGGCGACGGCGCCACAATAAGCTCGGTCACCATGTCGTCTATGTGGCCCGCACTCCTCCTTCCCCTGCCTGGTCCCGATGGGGAGGAGGATGGAGGCGCAGACATGCGTGCGAGGAGCACCAGAGGGAGTGGATTTTAAAGCTTGAATCAACAATTCCATAACTGTACAAATCCAACATGAATAAATATCCGCCGCCGCTTTCTCCAGTATGATAGTTGACTGAAATTTGGAATACTAAATAGGCAATTTGCAGAGAGAGACGCATATGGGTCTTGTAAATTGGCAAAACCCTTTCAAGCATAGAAAGCTCTGTTTTATCAGTAAGCTTTAGTTCAGGAGAATCCACAGGATCAAGCTCTACTGATATGTCGCCTATTGACCTTTGTGCCACCTCAAGCTTCTACATAAAGAACACTCTCAGATTTTCCCAACAGGTAATCATACAAATAATCCAGTAGATTGCGTTTGATACAAAGGACATTCATGTTAGCAAAAAAGTAGCAACACCTATGGTATCCGTTGAAGGTAATAACTACCGCAGGCAAGATCGAAAGCGCGCCTTGACACGTGGTACCTATCTCAGATACTGATCAAGCTTTTGGTATTTCAAAAGAAGTACATGAAGCAAAATAATTGCTTGCATCCAACGCATATACACGGACTTTAGTTTTTACTTCGTGAGACACAATATGATGTATTAGTCACTACTCTGATGTAAAAGAGTCAAGAGAGTCCATCTTGCTGAAAAAACTGAAATGGTCAGGAACACACTGAAAACCTCCCTCCCTCCCTCTCTTTCTCTCTCTCACTCAACTGTGGCCTCGAAGCAACCATAAGATGATATTAAAAACCTTAGGGTCCTCTTTTCCCTTTCTAATTTTATCCTTTCTCGACATGTACCAGAGAGATACATATATTCAAGCAAAGAACCTTTTTTTATTCAGGTAATAAATTGTTGGTGCCCTCAAATCTGAAGTTTTACCTTTACTTGAGGATGCCTAAAATCAGGTTGAAGATGGTCCTTGGCTTCTGAACTTCTTTTTATTCCTCCTTACGGTTGATGGTCTCCTAACCTCCTGCGCCGAGCAAAGGAACCAAGCAAACGAACTGAGCGATGCAGCGTTGAACTACACAGGAAGAGCAAGTCAGGGGAGGAAATCTAAACCAAATTGAAGCACAAACTCAGTAAATAAGTCACCCACCACAGGGAAATGCAGCTGCTCTAACACTAACATGAGAACAAAAAGAAGGGTTCGTCCATAGCTGCAAATGCAAATGAATTTGCTTGGTATTGTATGGCAAAAAGCACTGGACAGATTATCTTACCCAAAGATGCAGAACTGCAGCTTAAGATAAAATTAGCAAGGGAACCTGCAAACAAACCACAGTCAACATGCCAGTTTTATATCCTCTCATATTTTTCATCTTTGTCATCTCAAGCTTTGATTTACCTTAAACAACACCTCCATGATATAGTTGTTCCAGATTAATAATCCAAACTGCATCTTATACAATGGGCCATATAAAATCTGGAGCATATGACAACACCTGGATCAGTTAACACCTAGATCAGTTAAGAAAAATATGCCTTCCTGGGCTAGCACAGAGAGAAAGGGACGAACCTAGGAACCCGTAGATACAGCAGACTCCGAGCGCGGAGGCATCCATGCCAATCCGAAGGAGCACAAGTGGCATGCCCAAACCCCACCACCGGATAGCGAGCATAGCAGTGTTTCCCCAACAGCTACAACTGTGAGGAACCTGACACTAAAGCCTAACCACAACCTGCACAGCACAAGAGAATCAACATACACGGCACACGCGAGCGGAAAAGGGGAAAAGAGGAGAGGGCGCTCACCATTGCCTTGCCGGCGCCACCGGCGATGCCCCACTGCTCCTGGAGGCGTCAGTGGTGGTGTCGAGGCTGAGGGCGAGGAAGGGCTGGTCGCCGGTTCCAGTTGCATCTGAAAAAAAAACAAGAACTAAACATCAACCACATGATGTGCAGTGAAGTACTATACGTGGTTGAATGAGTTTGTATCAGGAAACATGTCAGCCTAGATGAGCACCCGCACAAGAAAAATGATCTCGGTGACAGTGTTTGTTTATCACTACAGATAAAACTAATTATATACTGTGGTCCTCTGATTATGTACATGCCATGCCAGACTAACACAATGAAATTAATACGGAGACAAGATTGCTAATCTTTCTAGTTTATATATTCAGTTGACTTTCTAAATTAATTACACCAATTCACATACACGCATGTACATTGAATCTGACAATCACTCAAGTCTATAGTATATGGCTCTTGCGGGTGCACTATTTGCTGATCTTTTTTTTGTTGATCAGTTCACCACAAAACAATACATTTGTTCAGTTGTTCTAACTATCACGAAATTCATCTCTTGAATAGGTGAAGAATTTATGACAAAGAAGGACAACATACTTACATTCCACATCAAGCAACAACCATGAAATTTAGAGCATCCCTAGCTGAGCTCCAAATCAGCAACCTCCATAGAGTTTTCTTCAATCAAAAGTGCAACAATTATTAAGGAAAGAGAAAGACACTGGATAAAACCTCATGGAGGGATGGTACCTGACACTGAATTCTAAAGCAAAACAGAACTATGTATGTATGTTCATATGTGCATTCATCGGCATTCCATCGATGGAGAGCCACATAAACCAAATCTCCCATGACTGAAATGGTTAATGGAAACAAAATCCTGACGGGCGAGAGGACGTGAGTGGTATCCCTAGCCTGCCATTCGTTCAGATGCTGAGGCACATTCAACAACGTGGACACATCCGACGGCTCCAACACATCTGTGCAAACAAAATCATGTCATCAGTTAATCCAGCGCTCCGAGTCCCCAAAACTGAACCACGAGTAAACAGTACCTTGCAAGGGGGAAGTCACGGAAGGTGATTACGGTCATGCCGTTGACGAACTCGCGGAGGTCCTCGCTAATGCTCTAGCGCTCGAGCTCGCCCGCGGAGAGAGTGATAGCCCATGTCCGCTCAACGTCCTCGTCCTCCTTCTGCCGAACGTGAGGACGATGAGAGGCGGCTAGAGAGGGCGTGCAGCAGCAACGGACTTGGGCGCCGGCTTCTTCTTCCCCGACGTGGTTCCCTTGTGCGGGCGCTTGGTGACCGTGGCCTACTGGTCAGCCTTGGGCGCGGCCTTGGCGGAGGCCTACTGGTCAGCCTCGGGTGCGGCTTTGCCTCGCCACGCCATTCCTCCTTCCCTCCTGTGGGAGCCGGGGCCGGGCCGGGGCGTTAGGGTTTGGGCGGCGCCAGATCGGAAGGGTGGAAAGAGGAGAACGTGAGGGGAGGAGGCCAGGCGGCGATGGGGAAGGAGGAAGTGGTGGCGGCGCTAGGGGCGAGAGGAGGAGAGGGAGGCGCGGGTGCGGGCGACGCTAGGGGGAGAGGGAGGCGCGGGTGCGGCGGCGCTAGGGGGAGAGGAAGAGGAGAGGGAGGCGGGGTGAGTGCGGGAGAAGGAAGGCAGCGGCTAGGTCGTCTCCACAGGAGCGGCTGGCTTTTATATCCCTGTGAGTGAAATGACGAAAATGTCCCCGGCGGGGCTGGCTATTTACGCGCGGTGGCACAGTTGAGGTGAAACTGTTCATTGCAGCAGTAACTATCTTTTATCTGACGGACCAGGTCATTCCAGGGCTCGATCTGACGGCTCAGATCGCATCAAGCGCTTCGATACAACGGCCAGGAAACCCCAGTCCCCTTCTTTTTTCTTTTGGCCCAAGTTGCATCACCAAAACATGGATGGTTTCGAGACTCCGCAACCGCCGCCGCCAGCCGTAGCTGCCGCCTCGGCCGTTCTCGACGACGACGATCTCCTCGGTGAGATCCTCCTCCGCGTCGCCTTCCCAACCAGGCTCGTCTGCGCCGCTCTCGTCTGCAAGCGTTGGCTCTGCCTCGCCTCCGACCCCTTGTTCCTGTGCCGCTTCCGCAATCTCCACCCACCCAGTCTGCTCGGCTTCTACGTCTGCACAACGGGCAGCAAGCCCCCGTTTTTCGTGCAGATGCCTCAGCCCCCCGAACTCGCCGCCGTCGTCAGTCGCGCAAACTTCGATTTGGGCACCTTGGGCAGCGACAGCCCCCCGAGATCGTTGTACGTGGATTGCTGGAACGACCTCCTTCTCCTCACATCCTTCGTGGACACCAGCGAACCCAAACGAATTGTGCGCTGCCCCCTGTATCCTGAGAGATGTATGACCATCCTCCCACCAGTTCCCGACACCAGCCTCCAGGATGGCTTCACATACTACGAACGTGAGATCATCCTCAACGGTGGAGGCGATGGCCTGTCCTTCATCTATTTGGCGCTGGCTTCTACTCCCTCCGTTCCAAATTACTCGTCGTAGAAATGGATGTATCTAGAACTAAAATACATCTAGATACATCCATACCTGCGACAAGTAATTCGGAACGGAGGGAGTATAAGGCAGCAGACAGTTGTGCATGTGTATGTGTTACAAGTTGATATCTGGGCAATCTATTTTTCGGCTGTAAGTGAATTAACTAGCATCTCACTACAATTCCCTAGTTTGATTAGTGACGGGAAGATCTATAATCTGGCCTCCGTGTGCGAGATTGTAGAAAAGTTGTTCATGCTAGATCTTGTGTCCTTTTCTTTTTCGTTAGTCGACCTCCCAGAAGAGGTATCATCGTGGCGTGGCAGGCTATCACATGCCGACGATTTCGGGGTTCATCTAACCCGTGTGAAGGACTTTCAGATTCGCATTTGGCTTCACACGATGGATAGCAATCGCGTCGCCAACTGGTCCCTTGTGAATACCATTTGTTTGCGTGAGATTTGTGATAGTCATATGATACCAATTCACATGTTTGAGGACTTGGATGATTATTTCTTGGAGGTACATGCAGTTGGGTTCAATTCTGAGTTTGTTTTCATCGAGACAGACGACAATGTCCTCTACCTTTTTGATATCAAATCCAAGGCGTTAAAGAAAGTTCATGAGATAACAGAAGAGGATGATTGCGTGTATTCTGTCAGCCCCTTTATGATGATTTGGCCTCCAAAATTTCCTGTGATGAAGGAAGGATGTGATCTGCTGAAAGAATAACACTGCAAGAATCAAGTAGTGCTCTGGTCTATCTTTTTGACGATTAACAACGTGATTAGTACTGGCCTCGTAAAATCCCTGCGGTGAATGAGGGGTCAAACCAGAAGAATGATTCTGTAAAGTTTACCTCTTGCTGATTTGTGTAGTTCTGGTTACCTAGTTGCAGATAATTCATTGGTGATATAATGTACATATATTGAGACAATGAGTTTCGAATCCATATTACACTTTTTATTTTTGTTAGCTGCTAGCGTTAATTTTAAGCAATGTCTATAAAAGAACTTGGATGTTACCCTGTAACTCGAGCTCTAGACCGTCAGAGTCTTCGTAGTCAGTCTGTCTTGAGTCTCAGTGATGAAGTATATTGCGTTTTACATGTGGCTGACACTTGATTTACAATCTTGGAGTAAAGGGCAGTACTGGGTCTTTCTGATCAGTGTTTGCTCGGCACGCATTGGGAGAGCACCTCTGTTTCTTCTGCAAACCAGAGCAGCCAATTTGCTACACAGATAACAGGGAGTCTGGAACTTTGGTAGGATCATGCATCTTTTACAGCATTGGCATAGGGCGCATCTACCATACTGAAACGTCGGGGGTCTGAATTTGATCCACGAGGCAACAACTCGTGCTGTTAAACTGTGTCTGAAGCTACTGCAAACCGGAGAAACAATACTGAACTAGGCCAAGACAGGTTCAATCCAGACGGTGAGGAGAGTCGCTTTCCAACGCGCCCCTCGCGTGGTTTCGGGCCAAATAATGTTGCCATGCGCCCGCTGGCTTGCCAGGCTCGCGTCGCGTGGACTGACGGCGACCCAGAGATTCGTGTATCTCTGAATTTTCATCTTCCAAGCCATTGGCATCCTATGCATCTCTTATAATTAGGAAATATAGCATATGAATGCAATGCTTATATTCTCCGCCGCATCTCCGCCTCCATCATGTGCGCCGATAACTATCCCAAGAATAAAAGAGGCCGCCGCTGTCCTGTTTTTTTTCTTGCCCTCAGTTATGCCGGTCTTCGGGGTCGTCGTGTAACGTAGTAACTGAGAGCTCTTCATCGTGAACGAAAAAAGACAAGTCTATTTTCTTTTCTCTTTAAGTTTAAAAATATTTCCTCCATTGATTTTTCTCAGCCAAGTATGCATTTCGAAGACACTAAGCCTTTTAATCAACAACTACTTTTCTATCGTCTCTTTTCTGCACTTGACGATTCAGTAGCCGTTTATGTCCATATATATGCCGCCTCCGGTCCCGGCTGGGATTCGGCCTTTTCCATTTGATTCCCCATTCCTAAAAAGAGATTAACAATTGTTCCTTTTTTCGAAAAGAACGCTGCGGACAAAAAAAATCATTATTCGGTAACGCTCTAGTTACTAGAGAACGTATAGGCTGCGTCAGACGTTAGTTGGGACCTTCTCAATTTTGTGCTTTAAGAGTACTCCTATCAGGTCCACATTGCACCTGTAAGCATCTGATTTTTGTGCCCAAAATCCAAGCAAGGGGGGGAGTATATGGCGTAATGGGAACTCATCCGATTTCCCAAGATAAGTCGTCGGGAAAGGTCGATCTGAGAAGTGAGAGCGATCTGTCGATGACAATAATGGGATTCATCATGGCAAGCACACCCAAAATCTCCTTCAAAAGAAATGCCGATCGAGATCACGTGAAGAAAGCTTAACGACATGTGGAGGCGGGCCCCCCTCCAAGATGTTGGCGGATCAACCAATCATCTACCCCACTGGCCTGGCGCTGGTCCCACCCTGATCGCGTGCGAACAGAATGAAACTGGCCTAAGAGCATCACTGGCAGATCATGTAAACCGCGGTATCGTAAATTTCGTTTACGGGATAATGTAAAACAATTTTGCGGTACCGTCAAAGGCACAACAGAGTATCCTTCGTACCATATTATTGCATAATTTAAATACAGTACATAAAACATACTTCCTCCGTCTCATAATATAAAAATATTTTTGACACTAATGTAGTATTAAAATCGCTCTTATATTACAAGACAGAGGGAGTACCTTTTACGGGGAGACACCGGGTTTTTAGGGGCTGCATGTATACTTTTTACAGGCCGGATCTTTTCTACATGATCTACTTGTTTTGAATTTTTCACATATCGTGTAAATCGGACCGGATTTTAAGGGCCGGCGAGCTTTTACAGGATCTGCTCTAATAGTGAGCTCTAGTAATAATGTACGCTTGGCGTGATAACCGGCTTCTTCCCTAGAAAAGCCTAGGGTTCGTCTACCTCCCGCCGGCGTCGTTGTCGGTCCGTCTCGTCTCCGGTGGTCTTAGGGCCATGGCAGTATGGTGGATCCCTGCACTTGTCAGTGGGAGGGCTCCATTTTTAGATATTCCTTCGAGTTTTGTTTGGGTTTGTGTCTTGCTTAGGAAGACAAGTCGGTGACGGCTCCCGAAAGATGGACTAAGGTTCTTCCCGCCTGGCCCCCGTCCCGGTAATGCGTCTAGCGTCCTAGGTGGGCGTGTGGAGGTGTGTCTCCGGTGGATCTGTCATTGATAAATTTGCTCGAACCATGTGTCTTCAGGTTGGATTCTTTCGATCTACGCTACTTATCAATGGTGGCGGTTGTTCTGATGTGCTGATCATAACGGGCTTTAGCATGGCAACTTCTCAACTATCTACTCCAACAATTTTTGCCCGGCTCTGGTGAGGGAGGGTCGATGACGAGGGCGCGCGTTCGACTTGCTTCAGTGCCTGCAGTCATTGCTAGATGGTCTACGGTTGATATAATAATTATTATAATTATTTGTGTTTGTTATACTGCAATAATTAAAAATAAATAGATTGAAAGTTTTTCTTTAAGAAACTGGCCTGTCTTTAAATAGACAACTCGCCCTGAGTAGCTTCTCACATCCCATCGAGCGAGAGCCCACGAAGAACGTGTGGCACCGGAAGACACATGGTGGTGCCCGCAACGGATCCAGATGCTGGCCGAAATGACGGCATCCGGTTCGTCATTCATCGCGGGCGTGAGTTGACGCTTGTGCCCCCGGGGCGTGGCGAGTCGACGCGTCCACATCGGGATTTAGCGATCAAGATTCTCCGGCCGGACTGCGACAGTACACAGCGCTGCACCAGTGCACGCCGTTTCGCCCTATTCTTTACCAAAGGGCCCATTATCCTGTCAAAGGCAAAAGGAAAGTTTTGTCCATTTCCAAAGCAAGTGCAGTTTTCATGTGATAATTCCTTTGGCGGGCAGAAGTTTATTCCTCACGTAAGGGATTATATACAGTCAATAATCACAGGGTGATACTATGGCCTGTTGCACCAGCCCAACAGTCCACGCCGCTCCCGTATCCACCATGATTTGCGAATGAATTTGCAACTTGCTCTATGGTTTCCAAGATTTTAAAAAGCAAGGAATAGAATACACACATTGTTATGGGAATTATGCATGTGCAAATATTCTCTGCTGACGGTACCTTGTTTACTCCGCTCCATATCTTATGACCATGATTTACTATCTACTTCTGTTCCTGAGTTTATTAAGTACCTCTCGTGTCTAGCAAAGACTATTTACACCCGTATGGAGAAAAAAATATACTGATTCGTGCAATATTGGCTTATGCAAGAAAGATTAGTTGGATATAAATTTTCACCAAATTTTACTGTTTGCAGTTTAGGTGTTCGTCCTCTTTGAGTTCGTATTTACAATGTTCATTTGTAACACTTTTCGCTAAGACTCTAGTGTTTGATAGATAATCATTTCGGCGGGACCCCACTTTGATCATCTTGAATTGCTATGCTATTGATCCTATCGTCAGGTCCCAAACACCACACTTTCCGCCATACCCTCCGGTCCACTTCTCTTCACTGGCTGGGTTACTGAGGATGTGGAGTGCACGCTCCTTGAACACTTCAATCCATCATCCTAAAATCCGGTTCAACCGTTCAAGCACCATTAAAAAAAGATGCAGCCCTTGATTGGTTACATGAACTGGTGTCAGTTACCTTGAACAGAGCAAAGAGCTAGCAAATTTACCCACCAAATATAAATCATGAAGGAGACGAGAGATGATTTGATAATAAAAGAATAAGTGAACAATGCCATGCGATTATGTTGAGTGCAGGGGGCTTTAACAACAAAGTACAATTTTTTATTTATTTTCCACAACCAAGCTACACAATCATAATAAGTAAACCACTCCTAGGATATTTGTTAGGCATGTACATTCTAGAACCTTTTTTGTCAAGATATTCAAAACTACTAAAATTGATACAAACACATATAATATGCTACAATAAATCTAAGAGGCACTAATCAATCGGAAGATGAATGTGATTTTTTCACCCTTTTTTAAATTTTATTTCGTTGACATAATTCAGTTAAAAACTCCCAAACTAAAACCTGATAGTGATATGATTTCAATTGCAAAATAGAAATATGACCATAACACTAGTGTATTTGTAAAGACGGAAACCGAATCGTATAATCGTGGAATTTGAATATATGTTTAAACATATAACTATCTTTTTAACATTGTCATATACAAAAAAATACTAGTTAATCTTTTATGCTAAATTTTATATGAAACTAGTTAAGGTTTAGAGAACAAGTAGGATAATAAAAGAAGTAAAGATGTTCAGTATAAATAGGTGATGTATCTTTTCAGTAGTGCTGAAGTAACTAATTTCACGTTGTTGCGTTAACTATAACTAACTGTACGAAAATTCTCAATTTTTTATTGTGAAACATCCACATATTTGACACCCAGAAAAGACCAAATTGTCTTTGTCGGGAATATATGACCGCCTAGTTTGGTCCTGATCAATCGATTTGCCAATGTTCCACATAGCCTTGTGATCAAACGCACCAATGTGTTTGGGGGCTTAGGCCGGTCTTGGACGGTTCTTGTCTACATTCTGACGAACTTGCCAACCAATCCCCCAATGAGGGCATTGAAGAACAACCTCCATCGATGAATGCGTCTCCGCATCAGGACCTATATATACAAACCGATGTTGTCAATGCTCATGAATGGTAACTCTGATGGAAATCTCAATGCTGATGCAATCTTCTGGAAGCAACTGCAGTTCTTATTTGTGTCTCATGTCATAAAAGCTATCCTGGATCCTATCATCAATATAGACTGCTCTCAGATGTTGAGGGTGGACAAGCGTAACTACGACACTGCATTTGCTCCTCTGGTAATCTACAAGAAACAAACTATTGGTAGCTCTGTGGTGATCCAAGACACCGAAACACACCTTTATCCCGAATCTGAATCTTCCCAAACTAAACCTGTCCAAACTGATGTAGTGGGTGACATGCCTGAGACTGTTACGCACAAGGGAAAGAAGAAGAAGACCCAGGTGGTAATGAGGGCCGCCAGGTGAAGAGTAAGGTCAAGCCACGCAATGTTGCAATGGCGCCTGATGTGAAGACCACCACCTCTGTTGTACCTGCTGATGTGCCTCCTCCCACTCCATTCCTACCATCCAATAGATAGGCACTGTCAAATGTGGCATCCCAGCTCAAGACCTGGAGGATTCCAAGCTTCTAGCCAACACCGGGGACACCCCCCCTCTTTGTTCTAATCTTAAATGCCCCCCGGCAGCATTTGAACATTTTGGTTTGGAACATCCATGGAATAAATTCAGATGATAAACTCTTAGCTATTAAAAATGTGATCAATGCTTTGTATACTATTTATGGATCGTGTGCTACTGATGATCGTCTCCTCTTTACTAATTGGTAATATGATCTTGTGATACCAGACACTGAAGATTTGGCTCCTGGTCAGCGATTATAACTTCATCAGGTCCACATCTAACAGTAATAACCTGGAGGGAACTGCAATAATATTCTCATGTTTAATGATATCATCCGTGCGCAAGCTCTCATTGAAATTCCGCTCAAGGATCAAGCATACACCTGGTGTAATATGCTAGATGATCCGTTGTTAGAACAAATAGACTGTTTTTTCTTGTCGAGACACTGGACTCATCCCTTCCCTAACACCATGGTCACGTTGCTAGGTAAGACTATCTCTGACCACTCTCCATGTGTGGTTAACATTGAAACCAGCATCCCTAAGAGTAAAATCTTCCGCTTCGAGGACTACTGGATTCATTACCGAGTTTCATTGATGTGGTGGACGCAGCTTGGAAGAAACCATGTCACCCTCCACACAGTGCAGCCATCCTGTGTAAAAAATTGAAAAACCTTCGATATGAACATAAGAAATGGAGCAAAAAATCTCCCGCCTGTCCATTTGCGTTCAAAACTATAACTAGGCCTTAGGTGAACTTGATGGATTGGAAGAAAAACGGCCCCTCTCAGTCACGGAATCCAACTTCAGGAGAATTTTGAAAGCCCATCTGCTGAAGCTGCTACAATACCAGAACCAGTACTGGCGTGAGAGGTGCACGATCAGATACATTTAATTTGGTTAGGAAAACACCAAACTTTTCCATGCGCCGGCGATGGAAAAATTCAGAAGAACTATATATCTTCGTTGAAACGTCCAGGCAACACTATGGCCAGCGACCGTAAATCAAAAAAAGGTGTTCTTTTTTACACTTATAAACAGAGACTGAGAGAATCCTCTCCAACGACCATGAAATTTAATCCACAACCATTGTTAAGAGAATTGATGGGTTGGAAACCTTGTCCGCTCCTTTCACCCACAGCGAGATTGACGAGGTGGTGAAATCCATGCCATCGGACCGTGCTTCAGGCCCGGATGGATTATTTAATGGAAATTTTCTAAAAACCTGCTGGCATATTGTGAAATGGGACTTCTAGAAACTCTATGAGGATTTCCATCGTGGAGGGCTGGATCTCACCAGTGTTAACACTGGCTTCATCACTTTAATCCCGAAGATCGGAGTACCAGAAAAACAGTGAACGACTTCCATCCAATCACCCTTCTAAACTGTTTCCTAAAGATAATCACAAAAATACTAGCTAACAGACTACAGAGAGTCATCCTTGACATCGTACTTAAAACCAATACGACTTTCTTCCGCTACATGATACACTGGAACTATCACATCCCCGGGAATTTTCTTATTCAAAACTTGAAGACGCTTCAGTGGCTACCGTCTTGGGCTCTTGGCGATGTCTGAACTCCAAGATGGGTTTCATCTACCCCTCTCGCAACAGGCCAGAGAGGAGATCTGAGATATGCAAAATATGACTGCATCAACCACCCCGAACATGGAAACCAAAGATGAGTGGTTGTGTTGTTGGGGCGGCCAATACTCTGCTGCAAAATACTATAAACACTACTTCTAGGAACTAAGTTCATACGAAGCCTTCAAATGGATCTGGAAGTCTAGATGTATGATGAAAATAAAGGTATTTACCTGGCTCATGTTGGCAGAAAGAATGAACACAAAAAATATGCTCAACAGATGACAATACAATGTGGGTGACGACCTTAACTGTGCACTTTGCCAGGATAACCTTGAAGAGACGGTTGAGCACCTCTTCTTTCTCTGTCCGTTTAGGATGAGTTGCTGACTGATACTTCTCCAACATATTTATAATTTATGAAGTATTAATGCTATTATATTATCCATCTAGGATGTTTTATATGCATTTATATGCTATTTTATATGATTTTTGGGACTAACCTATTAACCTAGAGCCCAGTGCCAGTTTATGTTTTTTCCCTGTTTTTGAGTTTTACAGGAAAGGAATACCAAACGGAGTCCAATTGACGTGCCAATTTTTGACGAATTTTTACGGACCAAAAGAAGCCCCTGGAGTGCAAGAGTTGGGCCAGAAGAGTCCCGGGCTGCCCACGAGGGTGGGGGCCACACCTACCCCCCTAGGGCGCGCTCCCCTGCCTCGTGGACAGCCCGGAACCCCCCCTGACGTGAGACCTACACCAAACATTCCTATAAACACCGAAACCTCCAGAAAACACAATCGATCGGGAGTTCCGCTGCCGCAAGCCTCTGTAGCCACCAAAACCCAATCGGGACCCTGTTCCGGCACCCTGCTAGAGGGGGATCCCTCACCGGTGGCCATCTTCATCATCCCGGCGCTCTCCATGACGAGGAGGGAGTAGTTCACCCTCAGGGCTGAGGGTATATACTAGTAGCTATGTGTTTGATCTCTCTCTCTCTCTCTCATGTTCTTGAGGTGATACGATCTTGATGTATCACGAGCTTTGCTATTATAGTTGGATCTTATGATGTTTCTCCCCCTCTACTCTCTTGTAATGGATTGAGTTTTCCCTTTGAAGTTATCTTATCGGATTGAGTCTTTAAGGATTTGAGAACACTTGATGTATGTCTTGCCGTGCTTATCTGTGGTGACAATGGGATATTCACGTGATTCACTTGATGTATGTTTTGGTGATCAACTTGCGGGTTCCGTGACCTTGGGAATCTATGCATAGGGGTTGGCACACGTTTTCGTCTTGACTCTCCGGTAAAAACTTTGGGGCACTCTTTGAAGTACTTTGTGTTGGTTGAATAGATGAATCTGAAATTGCGTGATGCATATCGTATAATCATGCCCACGGATACTTGAGGTGACAATGGAGTATCTAGGTGACATTAGGGTTTTGGTTGATTTGTGTCTTAAGGTGTTATTCTAGTATGAACTCTATGATAGATTGAATGGAAAGAATTGTTTCATTTTATTTTACTACGGACTCTTGAATAGATAGATCAAAAGGATAACTTTGAGGTGGTTTCGTACCCTACCATAATCTCTTCGTTTGTTCTCCGCTATTAGTGGCTTTGGAGTGACTCTTTATTGCATGTTGAGGGATAGTTATATGATCCAGTTATGTTATTATTGTTTAGAGAACTTGCACTAGTGAAAGTATGAACCTTAGGCCTTGTTTCCTAGCATTGCAATACCGTTTATGCTCACTTTTATCACTTGTTACCTTGCTGTTTTTATATTTTCGGATTACAAATACTTATATCTACCATCCATATTTCACTTGTATCACCATCTCTTCGCCGAACTAGTGCACCTATACAATTTACCATTGTATTGGGTGTGTTGGGGACACAAGAGACTCTTTGTTATTTGGTTGCAGGGTTGTTTGAGAGAGACCATCTTCATCCTACGCCTCCCATGGATTGATAAACCTTAGGTCATCCACTTGAGGGAATTTGCTACTGTTCTACAAACCTCTACACTTGGAGGCCCAACAACTTCTACAAGAAGAAAGTTGTGTAGTAGACATCACTGGCATCCCCTTGGCATTAGTTGGGGAACCCCTGGCAATAGGCTGCACTTGATTCACGCAGGGACGATGGGCTGGACCCGTGGCATGTTGATGGAGGTTTTCATGACAGCGGCTTGGAGTACTTGGAAGGCACGCAACTGAAAGATTTTCCAAGGGATTCCTCACTCCCAAGAGTCCTGGAGGGAAAGGTTTAACACTGATTTTGGACTACTGATCCATAGGGTTAAACCCTCTTTGGTATACTTTGTAAAAAAACTTTGTAGCTTCTTTTTGATTCGGTCACCTCCCTTATATTTCCTTTAGTCCTGGCCCACTCCTCTACCACCCCCTGCTGGGTGGTGTGAGCTTTGGTTCTCTAGACTGATTTTGTTCCTATGACTATGAGATTATGCAACTCCCGAATACCGGAGGAACACTTTGTGTGCTACCAAACGTCACAACGTAACTGGGCGATTATAAAGGTGCTCTACAGGTGTCTTCGATGGTACTTGTTGAGTTGGCATAGATAGATTAGGATTTGTCACTCTGATTGTCGGAGAGGTATCTCTTGGCCCTCTCGGTAATGCACATCACTATAAGCCTTGCAAGCAATGTGACTAATGAGTTAGTTGCGGGATTATGCATTACGGAATGAGTAAAGAGACTTGCCGGTAACGAGATTGAACTAGGTATTGAGATATCGACGATCGAATCTCGGGCAAGTAACATACCGATGACAAAGGGAACAACGTATGTTGTTATGCGGTTTGACCGATAAAGATCTTCGTATGTAGGAGCCAATATGAGCATCGAGGTTCCGCTATTGGTTATTGACCGGAGATGTGTCTCGGTCATGTCTACATAGTTCTCGAACCCGTAGGGTCCGCACGCTTAACGTTCGGTGACGATCGGTAATATGAGTTTATGTGTTTTGATGTACCAAAGGTAGTTAGGATTCCTGGATGAGATCGGGGACATGACGAGGAGTCTCGAAATGGTCGAGACATAAAGATCGATATATTGGACGACTATATTCGGACATCGGAAAGGTTCTGAGTGATTCGGGTATTTATCGAAGTAACGGAGAGTTACGAGAATTCGCCGGGGAGTATATGGGCCTTATTGGGCTTTAGGGGAGAGAGAGAGGGGCTGCCTAGGGCAGGCCGCGCGTCCCCTAAGGCGTAGTTCGAATTGGACTAGGGGGAGGGGCGACGCCCCCTCCTTCCTTCTCTTCTCTCTTCTCCTTCCTTCTCTCTTACTCCTACTACTTGGAAGGGGGGGGATCCTACTCCGGTGGGAGTAGGACTCCCCAGGGCGCGCCATAGAGAGGGCCGGCTCCTCCCCTCCTCCACTCCTTTATATATGGGGAGGGGGGCACCCCATGAACACACAAGTTGATCATTGATCTCTCTTAGCCGTGTGCAGTGCCCCCTCCACCATAATCCACCTCGGTTATATCATTGCGGTGCTTAGCTGAAGCCCTTCGTCGGTAGCATCATCATCACCGTCATCACGCCGTCGTGCTGACGATACTCTCCCTCGATACTTTGCTGGATCGCAGTTCGTGGGACGTCACCGAGCTGAACGTGTGCAGATCGCGGAGGTGACGTACGTTCGGTACTAGGATCGGTTGATCGTGAAGACGTACGACTACATCAACCACATTGTCATAACGCTTCCGCTTTCGGTCTACGAGGGTACGTGGACAACACTCTTCCCTCTCGTTGCTATGCATCACCATGATCTTGCGTGTGCGTAGGAATTTTTTGAAATTATCACGTTCCCCAACACACACACACACACACACACACACACACACACACACACACACACACACACACACACACACACACACACATATATATATATATATATATATATATAGAGAGAGAGAGAGAGAGAGAGAGAGAGAGAAATGTGTCGGTAGGAGCCTCTCCTACTGTCTTGATCTTTCCAAGAAAATATTAACCAAAATTTTATCCAAAAGGTATGCATCAAAATAAATATTTTAGCAGTTGGGATGTAACTCTTGATTATGCTAGTAACTGATTTATTGTCTTACCATTGGAAAATATATAGGTGTGATTATTTGTAATTACAATAAGTTAAATCAGATTACTATTTAACATACATTAGTTGAATAAAATAAATAAATTAGAGATAACATTATTAAAATAGAATACACATGAGTGTATAATTAGGTGTCGAATAATATCAAGTACTTAATAGTGCATATTTAATTATATTAATCATTCAAAGTTCATCTTCTCTCTAATGTAGGTATGTGTTCCATATGATGTAAGATGTATCTATATATCTATGATTTATCTATTGTTCAGCATGTTTGTGACTGCCAATATATAAAAATTATGTTGGTGATACTTTTAAGAGATCACCCGGGCAACACATTAACAATTAATAAACATATATAATCCTCAAACCATAGTTCTCCCCAATTATATTCAAGCATGCCTACAGTAGCAAGTTTGCAGTTATAGTCGTTAATACAACTTCCAAATATAATCCAAAGACATAAAATATGATGACAGGAGTGATTCAAATCTAAAGTCATACAACCAAGCTATAGTAACATGCATTAAAAATAGTAAATTTGCACCAAAAAAGTTCTAGAACAAAAATGGAACTAGTTGGGTCGGTGAACATGGAGTGCACATGCCATTAACTCTCGATCCACCACCATTTGAATTACGTGCAAGCATCATTTTACAATCAAAATGATGTTAGTTGAATCCAGCTAGAAGCTTGAATTTAAGAAGTTCTCCAAATTCTTGTTAAAATTGAGTTTCACATTCCAACCAAACTTTTGGACCCAGTGCTACATTTTTTGGTCACATTCGAGGACTAAAGCAAAAGAATTTATTGTCATGTCAAAAACAAAGTACAAATTTGAAATGATAAGATATGGGAGGACTGCATGTACAATGCAACCCTTCTCTAAAAGCATGTACAACAATGTAACCCGAATAAACGTTTCCCACAACAGGTGCCAAGCCATTTCCCAGCAGTTGCTTTCTGGTTTGGATAGGCTCAAGCTACCTTAGGGTATTTTGGTCATTGCTTCTCATGTGAATGTAATAGAGTTGTGATTATATTTGTAACTGTAGAATCTTTAGAGGGATCGATGATTAACATGTGTTAGCCGAATAACAAATAGTAAACTAGAGATGAAAATTTTGAAATAGCATGCACGGAAGTGTATATTGAGGTGTTTCTTGGATAATATTAAACACACCATAGTGCATATTTACATCATGTAAGCATGTGTTTCCGTATGTGGTCAGGTGTACCTACATATGAATCGTTCGTCTATTATTCTACCTCTGCATGTGACCTCGAATATAAAAATAATAATTATGGTGGTCCCTTCTCGATATCACTGGAGCAACTCAATAACACTTACTGAACATGTGTGATCCTCAAACCATATTTCATGGAGTTTGTATGTTGAGCGAGCATGCCACACACAGTACTCCCGGAACACGAGTCACCTCGCGGCGCTCATGTGCTGTGTGTGCCTCCATTTGCCAATGATATTAGAGCATCTACAACCGCGGATAGCAAATCCAACTCCTCAAACACCCGCAGACGCTTCCAGGCGCGTTCGCGGGCACTGACCGGCCACGTCTCAAATTTTCCTCTCTACATTCGTGTACCTCATATCCGGCACCCTATATCCATAGTAAGCACCCTATATCCATAGGAAGAGCTTATTCACCACTTCCTCCCCGGGACTTTTCCTTCTGGTCGTCGGCATAGCTGTAGGCGTCCGCAACTGGTGGAGGATCTCGGTCGTCGGAGGCGGAGGTGGAGCTGTGGTCGTCGCCGTTCTTGGAGTCAGAGTCTGAGAGGACGATCAAGCCCTTCATCCGGCAGACGACCATGTCCTACTACCGCTTCTACTTGGCGAGCCGAGCCGCCTCTCCGTTGCCTCCTTCGCCTCGCTCTATGACTGCTCTATGGCTAGCCGGAGCGCCTTTGCATTCTTTCGCTGGAGGTGACCAGCATGTGTCTTCGCCATCGTGAGCGACCGATGGTAGACCCAAGCAAGGAGCCGCTGGTCCTCGTCGGGCTCCGCCGGCATCCCATGGCGACGACGCACAGAAACCTCCGCCGTGTCCCTCTCCCTCGTCCGCTGCCTCTCGCGGCGGTCGGCACGTGCCTTCGATTCCGGAGTGTGCGTTTGGGCCGACGACGCGGGCACTAGCACCCACCACTGCCCTCACAGAGCAGATGTCAGTGGGGAAAGGGGACGACGTGGGGGCGGAGCGGATGGTGTTGCCGTGGCGGAGCTACGCGCGGGCTGGAAGGGCCTAGCTCTAGCCGCGTCCACGTAGCGGTGACGCTGCAGATCCGGAGCCGCCATCAGTGTCCATCTTAGACCGCTCCAATGCAATGCAGAGGGCCAACTCCTCGTTAGCGTCGAGGTCGGTGACGGAGTGGCTGCCAGAGCTCGGTGTTATGCCAGAGTGGATGAAAATCGGAGAGGGGAGAGGAGAGGACGGAGTGAGAGAGGGGAATGACTGAAGCTAGGGTTCCGAGTGAGGAGCGGGATGGTTTTTTTTTTGTGGAACAGCCGTGGGGTCGATGATGGACCGGGCATGTCAGCTCCGACGTGGCGGACGCGCCCTATATCCGCCCTACATTTGACTGGATATGATGGACGCCGGATAGCCCGGGCGTTTGAGAACGGTTTGAGGGGTTCGGGTGGGTCAACTTTTTGTGACAGGTTAGGGACTGGTCAGCCCGCCCGGTCGTTTGAGGCGCGTTTAGAGCGCCCGGCTATATATGCTCTTACAATTTGTCATCCTCGGGGTCACGCTCCAGTTTGGAGGTACAATCGGTAACAGAACTTACAGATATAATCCAAAGACATAAATATCATCCAATAAATGGTTCAAATATAAAACCATACTGTTCGAGATATAGTAACAAATATTAGACATAGCAAAGTTTGACCAAAAACAGTTCAGGAACACTAGTATAACTAGTTGGGTTGGTGAGGACATGGAGCACACACGCCGTCGACCCCGGTCCACCGCCGGCATCTGGTGCAAGCACCATTTAAAGAATGATGTCATTTTAATCCAGCTATAATTTTGTATTTTGGAAGTTTTCCCCAATTCATGATAACTTTTCAGTTTCAAATTCCCAAACAATTTTTCAGACCCAAAGCAACATTTTTATCACCATGGAGGACTGAAGCAAGGGAGGTCTGCCCCCGACATGGTTTTGCAAGGGACGTTTGTTGTGATGTGAAACAAAACAAAAAACAAATCCCAGCAATTCATGATAAGGCCTACAAGCAACGTGTGTACAATGCAACCCCTTTGCTGAAAGCGTGTGCAACGAGATCCGAACAAACGTTTTCCACAACACAGGTACCAAGCCATTTTCCGGCGGTTGCTTTCTACAGTTCGGATAGGCTCGGGCTACGGGAGGGCATTTCGGGCAATTCCTCGCCAGCAAGGCCAGTTTTAGGTGGCCGATAGAGCTGGCGTGACGTTGATACGCATCGAATCGATCCGCTAATTAAAATGGCTAATCCCCTAAACGGTGCGGCGGACGGCGTCAGAACCATAAAGCCAATCCTTGTCTCTTTCCAGCTTTTGGGAATTATTGGGTGGCCCCGAGGACCAGCAAAAGAGGTTGCTTTCAGAGAGCCTTTCGTGATGAGCACTGAGGATCCCGTGGCCGCCCTTATTTATGATACATTTTGACTTTAGACAATAGGCTATGTCAGGGTAATGGTACTATAAGGAGTAATCTAGGATCCAAACGGTTCGGGAGATGCTTTCCTTTGGCACAAAACTTTTGAGGAACAAGCTATTTGTAGCATTGGAAACATGGGCGCATATGGAGGGCCTGCTGGTGATGGTTATTTATTTTTGTATGACCAAGTGGGCCGGGTGTTCAAACGTGCAGCCGAAACAAAGGCTGAAAGCAAGTGTTTTTGGGTGAAAATGGGCTATCATTCCGAGTGTTGAAAGTTAACAAAGAGAAATGAACATGTATGTAAAAATAATTTTTTTTGTGGCCCATGTAAGAAAATGAAGTTTGAAGTGTAGAAATAGTGTTGCAAAATGTCTTTATAGAGGAAGTACAGTACAACATAGGGTACGTGGCATACGTCCATCTTTTTCGTGGCCTGTCGAACTTTTAGCCACTAGGCTTTTGCAACGTATTTGTACTGGTTTTTGATTGCGGGTATCATGGAATTTTCCTTTTTCTCCAAGAAAAAGGCTAATGCTTCGTACAAAGCATTGGGTGCCATGATACAGATGGGGGTCAAAGGAAATTTCGGAGAGATACGAATACGACGGTGCAATCATGCATCATGTGCCATGCCGGCCCACCAGTCGGAATCGATACTTGTGTACTACGTACGGGGGCATATACCACGTCGGCACGGACAAACCAGATTCATAGTACGTTCAACGTTACATCCCGGACGCGCGCGTATGACCCGTGGTAGCAAAATCAGCTAGCCCCGCGTCCCGGACGTGTGGCCTACGCGCGCACCCAGGCCGGCTCGGCATGGCGATCTCGCCGGTTGCCTCCCCGGCGATGGCATCACAGTTCACGGATACCAGTCCGGCATCACCGTGAGCATCGACGAGGACATGATAAGATGGGATTAGTACCCCGGTATCGGTTGCCTCCCCCGAAAAGCCAAGCCAACCCACCGAGCACCAAGCCAGCAGCCAGCCCGCCGACGGCGATGTCTCCCCGTCTTTCACATGCACCAAATCCCCGCCAAAATCCCCACTGTATCATATCGGCATCAACCCATCGCTTGGCTCGGAACCTACCACGTGCCCCGCTCCGGCCACGTCTCCCTCCCCCACCCACTATTACATCTACTGCCTCCTCCCCCACCACCTCCCTCACCTCAGATCAATCACTCTTCCTCTCCCACTACCACCACCGCGTGCACCCGCCATTGCCTGTCGGAGCTAAGAGGACGTGCAGGGGTGCTAGCTAGTTATGATGGAGCTGCGCAAGTACTGGGGTGTGGGGGGCAGGCGGTGCGGGGCGTGCGAAGGGGCGGCGCCGGCGGCGGTACACTGCCGGGACTGCGCCGGGTACCTGTGCACGGGGTGCGACGCGCGCCCGGCGCACGCGCGGGCGGGACACGAGCGCGTCTGGGTGTGCGAGGTCTGCGAGGTCAGCCCCGCGGCCGTCACGTGCAAGGCCGACGCCGCCGTGCTCTGCGCCGCGTGCGACGCCGACATCCACCACGCCAACCCGCTCGCCGAGCGCCACGTGCGCGTGCCCATCGCGCCCATCGGCTCCCCCGAGGCCGCCGCGGTGGCGGCCGAGGCCATGATGTTCTGCGGCGCCGGTGACGGGGAGGCCAGGGCGGATCAGGACGAGGTGCCCGAGCAGCTGCGCCAGCACGGGGGCATGCTGAACCTCAACGTGGAGGCCGGCAAGGAGGGCGGGAAGATGGACTACCTCTTCTCCGACCTCGTCGACCCCTACCTCGCCGTCGACTTTACGCGCTTCGCCCACGCTGACAGCGTCGTGCCCAGCGGGGTCGCCACCGCCGCGGTACCCGCCGTCGTGGACCTGGACTTCGCGTGCGGGATCCCCGCCAAGCCGCCGCCGACCTACAGCTCCTCGTACACGGCCAACGCCTCCGGCGCGCACAGCGTTAGTCGCCTCGTCTTTGCCTTGGCGCGAACCGATCGCCTTCTTGCTTGCCGTACGTAGACCAACTTGCTGATCGATCGAGAGGGCTATAATTTTTCAGGGCTCTTCATCGGAGGTCGGCGTGGTGCCGGAGGCCATCTGCGGCGGCGTCGGGAGCTTAGAGATCGACTTCACCAGGCCCAAGCCGCAGGCGTACATGCCCGCGTACACCGCGGCGCCGCCGAGCCACGGCGTGGGCATGCAGCAGGCGTCGCCGGTGGACATGGGATACTTGACGGTGCCGGAGCGTCCGGTGGCGGTGACCGGGGAGGGCCGGGTGGCGAGGCTGATGCGGTACCGGGAGAAGAGGAAGAACCGCCGGTTCGAGAAGACCATCCGGTACGCGTCCAGGAAGGCCTACGCCGAGTCGCGGCCGCGCGTCAAGGGCCGCTTCGCCAAGCGCACCGACCAGGACGCCGACGGCGACGACTTGGACGCGGAGGCCCATGCGGTGCCGTCTTCCACCTCCTACTTGCTCGACTTCGGCTACGGCGTCGTGCCGTCCTTCTGATCCGCCGGGCCGGCGCCCCGGCCGGCCGCCTTGTACTTGTACCATTGATGCATGTACAGTAGTAGGGGACTAGCAATCCATCCATGCATGTACTCCTCCTGAGCTATAGTTCGATCGCGCTAGTGATGTACTAGTAATACTGTAAACTGTAACAGTAGTACTTTGGCCAATATGCTCGTTTATTTTTGGATGGCCGAAACTAGTAGCCCAAACATATGGATCATCAATCATTATTATCTTCTAAGTTTATGGCGATTATGTTCATCTATCTACAAAACAAGGCTCGATATGATCGATCGCGAATGCTCCTGTGATCGATATTAAAATTTGTCTGCAAATTGCAATGAATTCCGTTCAACTGTGCATGCATGGGTACTTTATCCGTGAAAGGTATGCACCAAATCAGCTTTGTAAAAACGAACCAATATGTGGGTGGATGGTTAGAGGGACCATGGTATCCTAGCCCATCATGGTTCAAGTCTTGGTGCTCGCATTTATTCTTGGATTTATTTCAGGATTTCCAGCTATGCATATTCGGTGGGAGGAGACGTTTCCGTCGACGACTAGGTGCCTACGATGACTTCGTAAATTTCAAGATGATATGCCGGTTCAGTCTTTCAGAGGTGCTCAATGAAATAGGGTGTGCGTGTGTGCGTTCATAAGGGTGAATGTATATACGTGTATATAATCGCTTGTGTCTGCACCGTGTTAAAAAAATCAGCTTTATAAAAAACAGATGTTGTTTGTGGACCCGGATGTCCACTGAACATCAGATATTTAAATATGACAAAACGAACTGTTTTCGTGGCAACTTGTGTTCGTCGTGGATGGTAATTTTAGTTATAAACATGGTAAATTCATTTTAATTCATTCTGTCTAAGGAAATTACTGTGCTTACAAATTAAATTTGTTATCCTCACGCAAATATAAATTGTCCTAACAAACATTCGATTTGCCATGACTAAAGATCTGACATCGGATTGGTTACACACCATGTAATATTACATTGGTTAATTAGTCTGGGCAACTCCAACTCCAACTCCAACACTGTCGACTCTGAGGTGGTGGTGGATGCAGCCCCGCGCCTTCATGATCGCGGATGGCAGCTCCTCCTTGATAGGATCGGGCGGCGGGGAGGCGATGCGGGCCGGCAATGTGGGCGCACCAGCAATGCACCAGCGGTGACGCAGGCTCGTCTTTGATGTGTCGTTTGATCTAGACGTCGCGGTTGTGTGGGGGCGACACCAGCTCCTTCCTATGCGGCCCACGATCTGGACGCAGCCGCGGTTGTGCGCGGGTGCATGTATGTGAGTAGGGGGGCACGCTCATCCTTCATCCCATGGAGTGGGGATTCTGGCTCACGCCTCACGCAGTAGCGCGGTGATAACCCACAAGTATAAGTGATCACAACAGTTTTCGAGGATAGAGTATTCAACCCAAATTTATTGATTTGATACAAGAGGAGTCAAAGAATATTTGCAAGTATTAGCAGTTGAGTTGTCAATTCAACCACACTTGTAGAACTAAATATCTGCAGCAAAGTGATTTGTAGCACAGTAACATGATAGTTTGATAGCAGTGGCAATAGTAGCAACAGTACCGGTAACAATAGCAGTAGCAGTTTTGTAGCGATTGTAACAACAACAACAATAGTAGTAAATTAGCAAATATCAATATGTGAAAAGCTCGCACGCATTGAATTGGTTATGGATAATTATGCTGGATGACATTCATCATGTAAAAGTTATAAGCTAGGGCGACACAGAACAAGCTCCAATTCATCAATGTAATGTAGGCATGTATTTCGTATATAGTCATACGTGTTTGCGATAAGAATTTGCATGACATCTTTTGTCCTACCCTCCCGTGGCTGCGAGGTCCATAAGGAAACAAAGGGATATTTTGGCCTCCTCTAAATAGAGAACCGGAGCAAAGCATTAACACATAGTGAATACATGAACTCCTCAAACTATGGTAATCACCCGAAAGAATCCCAATTATTGTCACCTTGGGCTATGCGGAAATTATTCACTCGTGACGGCGAGCATCATGAATGTCGGAGGAGATGACGATCGCCATGGATGTCGAGGGTCATAGAGAGCAACGACAGCGACACCAAGATTCACCTGATGATGAACTGCCATCGCCATCGACCCCGCCTGCCGGCGTGGAATCCATGACTTCGGCATCGACGCTGGAGTTGGAGAGGCTTGGAGAGGAGGAGGGGTTCAGAGAGGACGAAGTGCGGTTGTGCATGATCGGCGCACAGCTGAAATTTCCTGCGGTCATGCCATGCTAAGGGCCCATCAGCCGCTTCAATGCGGCGCAACGATCGTAGTTGGTTTCTCAGGAAGCTGCGTTTGCATTGATGTGGCGGCTCCTAAGGGGTCGCATCGGTCAGCGCTGCCCTCCTGTCGGTGTCAAAACCGGCGGATCTCGGGTAGGGGGTCCCGAACTGTGCGTCTAGGCGGATGGTAACAGGAGATGAGGGACACGATGTTTTTACCCAGGTTCGGGCCCTCTTGATGGAGGTAAAACCCTACATCCTGCTTGATTAATATTGATGATGTGTGTTACAAGAGTAGATCTACCACGAGATCAAGGAGGCTAAACCCTAGAAGCTAGCCTGTGGTATGATTGTTGTTCGTCCTACGGACTAAAGCCATCTGGTTTATATAGACACAGGAGAGGGCTAGGGTTACACAGAGTCGGTTACAATGGTAGGAGATCTACATATCCGTATCGCCAAGCTTGCCTTCCACGCCAAGAAAAGTCCCATCCGGACACGGGACGAAGTCTTCAATCTTGTATCTTCATAGTCTTGGAGTCCGGCCGATGATGATAGTTCGGCTATCCGGACACCCCCTAGTCCAGGACTCCCTCAGTAGCCCCTGAACCAGGCTTCAATGACGACGAGTCCGGCGCGCATATTGTCTTCGGCATTGCAAGGCGGGTTCTTCCTCCGAATAATTCATAGAAGATTGTGAACACCAGGATAGTGTCCGGCTCTGCAAAAATAATTTCCACATACCACCGTAGAGAGAATAATATCTACACAAGTTCAATCTGCTGACGTACTTCATGGTGTGACGTCACACCACTACCAAGCCTTTACTTAAATCATTTTTATTGTACCACCTCAGCGCGTTTAGCGAAGCGGTTTCCTTGGCACGTCTTGTCGAAACAGAGATCGTGTTCTCCTTATTCTGGGATTCCCATCAATACGGACGTGGGTAACCCAACCGCGCCATTGATTGCGGCGCTTGGGGGATAAACGAGTTTTATCAGGCCGGTGGGGACACATGTTTTCGCTCGCCCATATAAGGGGATAAAGATCCAACCCTGTTACCTGCGCCTTCTTCCTCCTTGGCTTATCCATCTCTGCGAACCCGAGCTCCAGCGCCCAAGCCCGCACATCTCACCTCGACCTCCTCCAACTATGTCCGGAGCGGGAGGCAAGTGGATGGCCTCCTCCGTCACGGAGGGGCAGATCCAGAAGCTGCGCAGCGCCGGATACTTGTCCAGCGACATCGCGCACAGGCTCCCCAACGAGGGAGAGCTCATCCCCACCCCAAGCCCCATGAGAGGGTAGTATTCCTTCCCCATTTCCTCTGCGGACTGGGCTTCCCACTCCATCCCTTTGTCCGGGGGCTCATGTTCTACTACGGCCTGGATTTTCATGATTTGGCCCCGAATTTCATCCTCAACATCTCGGCGTTTATCGTCGTGTGTGAGGCCTTCCTCTGCATCTAGCCCCACTTCGGCTTGTGGCTCAAGACCTTCAGTGTCAAGCCGAAGGTTGTGAAGGGCAGCCAAGCGGAGTGTGGAGGCGCCATGGTGGGCAGGATGTCCCATGTTACTTGGCTTGAGGGCACTTTCGTGGAAACCATCAAGGGGTGGCAATCAGGATGGTTCTACATCACCGAGCCGCGTGACCCCGAATGGGCAGCGGCCCCCGAATTTAGATCCGGCATCCCCACACGGCTCACCTCCTGGAAAGAGAGCGGCCGGACATGGGGTGATTCGGAGGAGCTGACCGGACTTCAAGCTTGCATCCAAAAGCTAGTGGATAGGAAGCTCAAGCTCGTCAACGTAGTCCAGGTCATGCTCATCCGCCAGATTCTCCCATGCCAACGACGGGGCTTCAACATGTGGGAGTTCAATTCGGCGCAGCACCAGACTTTAAACGAACTTTTCGACACTACGTACGAAGATGTCTGGAAGGTGCTGTTCAAGGGCGCCGAGGCCCCCGCATCCGCTACCGAAGATCGCGGATTAGCTTGGAACGTCCAGCTGATGAGGTAAGTGATTTTGTCCTTTAAGGGACGCTTGTTTTCCATAGTTTGACTCTATGTGGGATCTAAACTCCCTTTCCTTTGACAGGACTGGCTGAAGAAGCCTGGACAGGCTATCTGTCCGACCCCATTGCCAGAGGACCCAGCGGACGCCCGCTTGACGGGGCTGCTGGCTCCGGCACCCCACGTGGTGCCGGAGAAGAAGGCCAAGAAGAGGGCCACGGGTACTCGAAAGAGTTCCCGTTTTCAGGTGTTATCGGACAATGACTCCGAGGCCGACTCCTACCACAAGGGTGAGGAGGAGAAGAAGAAAGCCTCTCCCCCAGCAGGGGGAGGGAAGAAAAGGAAGGCTTCCCCTACGGGGGAGGCCGAAGGGTCCAAGAAGGGGAAAACTCTTTCCCCGGACTGCTCCGCCAACGCCAGTGACGATGACGAGGACTGGCCTCCAAGGGCCAAGCCTCCGGCGAGATCGTAAGTATCCGGACTCCCGAATAACTTCATGTTTTTTCTTTTTTGCCACACATTGTCTTTCTAATGCCGCATACAACCCTGCAGTCCGCCCAAGGACGATCTTCCCGCTTCGTCGAGCGGGTCACTAGGTGCGTCGGATATGGATTCTATTCCGACTGCCTCCACCCCCCATGACACGGATGATGCCGAGGTGGGATCCCGGGAAGGGACCCGCCAGGAGGGGGAGGCCCAGGAGGTGTCGCAGGACAACCTCCCGGACTTTGCACCGGACTCAGCCCCGGATCCCATAGTGGCTCCGGAGTCCGGTGGGCGACCCCTTTGTAAGAAGGGCAAGACCGTGACACCGGCAGCCTCTGTCCAACCGGAGGTGCCGGATAACTTGCTGGAGGCGCTCAATGGCGCCTCCATTGAAGAGGAACACCGCACTGTTATGAGTGCGGTGATTCAGAAAGTGCAGCTCGCCAAGAGCGGGCTGACCGAAGCCTGCAACAGCCTTCTAACAGGCTTTGAGGTAAGAATTTTGAGATATGTAAAATAGTACCGCATAGACAGTAGCCCCTGATGCTCGGTTCGGTGTTCAGAAGGAAAAGCCGAACTGAGGATCTTAAGAAGATATACGCAGGAGTCATAATAAATATGTCAATATGGGATTGCAGGCAGCGCTGCTGACCTCTGCCGCACTGACTGTGGAGGTCAATACTTTCAAGGAAAGCCTCGAGCGGTCCGAGAACGAGCTCGGCCGTGCCAAGAAGCAGCTCGAGGAGAAAGAAGGTGAGTAACACCTTATTAAAATTATACCTTACAGAAAAGGATTTTGGTTGCAAAAGTAAAGACGAGGATAACGTGAGTATTGCAGGGGCCACTAACGATGTTGCTATCCTGAAAGAGGCGGTGGCCGCGGCCGAACGTAATGCGGCCGCGGAGCGGACCGAGCGAGAGAAGCAGGAGACGCGGGTGGCGGAGGTGCAGCAAGAGCTCAAGGATCTCGTGAAAAAACTTGAGAGCCTGGAGCGTGACTCGAAGACTCGAGAGTCTGAGCTTGCGACGGCTCTTGAGAGTGCCAAAACCGCTAAGGCCGAAGCCTACAAGGCCCTCCAGGAAATCGAGGCGGTGAAGAAAATAGCGGCGGGTAAGGCATTTTTCATGCAAAGTAAGCATGTGAGTGTTAATTACCTGTTGCTTACCCGAATTCGGAGCTCTCTAGGAGCGTTCGCAGATCTTCCTCGCAGCGTGTCCGATGCTGCCGCGTTCTACCGGGCTGAGGAGGGGAGCTCGACGGAGAAGGTCTTCTGGTCTCAGTATGCTGAGGCCGGACATCCGGTGCCCCTTAGCGACCAGCTAAAGCAGCTGGTCGAGCTCCACAAGGCGGCCGAACAGGCCATGAAGGGCCTCATAGTTCGGCTGTGGCCTAAGGAGGCCATGCCTGGGAGTTACTTCGGCCTGGTGCGGCGGCTGGTGGATGCGTGCCCGTGGGTTGAAGTCATCAAGCGCTCCGCCTGTATTGAAGGTGCCCGTCGGGCCCTTGCCCGCGCAAAGGTGCACTGGGGCAAGATGGATGCTCAGAAGCTCGTGACGGACCCACCACCGGAGGGCAAGGAGCATCGCATGCCCGAGATGTATTATAAGAGTGTGCTGAAGGGCGCCCGCACTATTGCGGGTGAGTGCTCCAAAGATGTAATATTTGAGTAGACTCGCATTTAGTTATCCTGTGCGCTGAAAACTTAGTTCATTTGCGCTAAAAAACGCATTTTAATTTAAAATATTACCTTCTGTGCGGCTGTTTATCAAATCTGAGAGATGGCAAGTCGTCGGCTTCAGCCCCCATGCCACGAGTGCTGGGGTGTTCGGGATAAATTTGAGCACTCTTGTTCCCATATTTGGGTCCATCCAGGGAGGCGCTCAACACAACGAACAAGGCAACCAGACTTATAATGCTTGAACACTCTCACTTAGCCATAGAATTCTATAATTTTAAATTTTGGCGAAGCCCCTAGTCTTCGGAAGGCCGAATTTGGGGCGCTATCCACGCCTGGGCCGGACAAAAACCGGCTCCTCGCTCTAAGCGGCATAAGTCTTTAGGGACTCGCAAAAACCTCTCGAACAGCGACCAGCTCTCGCCTCATCATGACGGTCAGTTTTAGCTTTCTCCACTGAGGCATTAACCCAGCTCAACTGGGGCAATCGCAGTGGTTCTCCCAGTGCTACCTTAGCCGATACAATGGAACATAAGGTACCAAAACATGGGAGCCGGGCAAACCCAACTATTGACCCAAGACATGATTCGGAGCTGATGCATATAATGCTATAAGTTCGGGGTCCACACTTGTGAAAGTGTTCGGACTTATCACACCATAATGCGGGAAACATAAGCCCCTGGTGTATTTAGCCATACCAAAACGTACGGATGCGTAATGTCACAAATGAACATATGTAAAAAAAAGAAATGCAATTGGAAGCAAAAATGTGCTGCATTACTTATTCAAGAAAAACCGTTGTAAGTGCAGAACGATACAAATGGTGCGATAAGCAAGGGATAGGACTGTTAAACATGTCCCCCTCCAGGGGTAGGCTGCGGAATGGTGCATAAAACAGATTTAATGCTCGTAATGGAGACCACCTGGAAATTCGTTGTAGCCTTTCTTCTTCCCTGGCTGTTGCATCGTGAGGTCGGCAGGTCTACTACTGGACAGGGCCTCTGACAAACGGAGTCCTGTGGGTAAAAATAAAAAGGAAAAAAAATAACGACACACTTGAGAGCCCCTGGTGTGGTTGAGCCGCAGTCTGGGCCTATCGTGGTTGTGCCCCTCTCCCCATGCCCATGGTATCTTCAGAGCGTAATGGTGTACGCGAAGGACCTGTCTTGACGTTTTACAGGGGCTGGGGTCGGGGCCGCACTGCTATGCATGCTCGGAATGTGCCAGGTGGTCTTGTTGTATATTACTTCGGGCGCGTTTAGCCGTGTCCGGTCGCTTAACAGCCGTACTCGAGAATTGCCTTAAGAGGCTGTACTGTACTTCTGCCGCGAGAGCCGCTGTATGTTCCTCCGTTCGGAGAGAGCGTTCAGTATTTCCGTTGACCGTGATGACCCCTCGAGGGCCTGGCAGCTTGAGCTTGAGGTATGCGTAGTGCGGCACCGCGTTGAACTTTGCGAACGCGGTACGTCCGAGCAGAGCATGATAGCCACTGCGGAACGGAACTATGTCGAAGATTAACTCCTCGCTCCGGAAATTATCCGGGGATCCGAAGACCACTTCCAGTGTAACTGAGCCTGTACAATTGGCTTCTACACCTGGTATGACGCCTTTAAAGGTCGTCTTGGTAGGTTTAATCCTTGAGGGGTCTATGCCCATTTTGCGCACTGTGTCATGATAAAGCAGGTTCAGGCTGTTGCCGCCGTCCATCAAGACTCTGGTGAGGTGAAATCCATCGACGATTGGGTCTAGAACCAATGCGGCAAATCCGCCATGGCGGATGCTGGTGGGGTGGTCCCTCCGGTCAAAAGTGATCGGGCAGGAGGACCATGGATTGAACTTCGGGGCAACTGGCTCCATCACGTATACGTCCCTTAGTGCACGCTTCCGCTCTCTTTTGGGTATGTGCGTTGCGTCGATCATGTTCACCGTTCGCACCTGTGGGGAGAAACCCTTCTGTCCTCTATTTTTCGGCGGCCGGGTCTCTTCCTCGTCATCGCTGTGGAGCCCCTTGTCATTGTTTTCGGCAATTAACTTGCCTGCCTGTTTGAATACCCAACAGTCCCTGTTGGTGTGATTAGCTGGCTTTTCGGAGGTGCCGTGTATCTGGCACAAGCGGTCGAGTATTTGGTCCAAATTGGACAAACCCGGAGTAGTTCTTTTGAATGGCTTTTTCCGCTGACCGGGTTTAGAGCCTCTGAATCCGGCATTGACTACCGTATCCTCACTATTGTCGCCGTTAATGCGGCGTTTGTTTTTGTTACGACGCGACCTGCCATTACGGTCCTTGATATCTAGACTGCCAGAATTTTTGCTGAGGTTGTTGCTGCGTGCTAGCCAGCTGTCCTCACCCGCGTAGAAGCGGGTCATGAGTGATGTGAGGGTTGCCATGGATTTTGGCTTTTCCTGTCCCAGGTGCCGGGCAAGCCACTCGTCGCGGATATTATGCTTGAAGGCTGCAAGGGCCTCCGCATCCGGACACTCGACGATTTGGTTTTTCTTGGTGTCCAGAATTGTCTGGCCGATTCGTCTGGCTGCTGAATTATGTGGCTTAGGTCATCAGCGTTTGGTGGTTGCACATACGAGCCTTGGAAGTTATCGAGGAATGCCGCTTCCAGGTCTTCCCAACTCCCAATTGACTCTGCTGGCAAGCTGTTAAGCCAATGCCGGGCTGGTCCTTTAAGCTTGAGGGGGAGATATTTGATGGCGTGAAGATCGTCACCGCGAGCCATGTGGATGTGAAGGAGATAGTCTTTGATCCAAACCACGGGGTCTGTGGTGCCATCGTAAGATTCAATATTCACGGGTTTAAACCCTTCGGGGATTTGATGATCCATTACTTCGTCTGTGAAGCATAGTGGGTGTGCGGCGCCTCTGTACTGGGCGATATCACGACGAAGCTCAAAAGGGCTTTGTCTATTTTTTTCGGCCCGGCCGGACTTACTGTGTCCCGTGCGACGGTTGTCGTTATGTATCATGGGGCGCCCACGCGATCCATAGATCGATCTTGATTGTTGAGGGAGTCCTGTATTAGGGGGTGTCCGGATAGCCGGACTACCATCATCAGCCGAACTATCATCGGCCGGACTATCATCATCGACCGGACTCCAAGACTATGAAGATACAAGATTGAAGACTTCGTCCCGTGTCCGGATGGGACTTTCCTTGGCGTGGAAGGCAAGCTTGGCGATACGGATATGTAGATCTCCTACCATTGTAACCGACTCTATGTAACCCTAGCCCTCTCCGGTGTCTATATAAACCGGATGGCTCTAGTGCGTAGGACACAACAACAACCATTACGATCATACCATAGGATAGCTTCTAGGGTTTAGCCTCCTTGATCTCGTGGTAGATCCACTCTTATAAACATCCACAATATCAATATCAATCAAGCAGGACGTAGGGTTTTACCTCCATCAAGAGGGCCCGAACCTGGGTAAAACATCGTGTCCCTTGTCTCCGGTTACCATCCGCCTAGACGCACAGTTCGGGACCCCCTACCCGAGATCCGCCGGTTTTGACACCACCATTGGTGCTTTCATTGAGAGTTCCTCTCTGTCATCACCGATAGGCTTGATGGCCTCTTCAATCGACAACGATGCAGTCCTGGGTGAGACTTTTCTCCCCGGACAGATCTTCGTATTCGGCGGCTTCGCACTGCGGGTCAACTCACTTGGCCATCTAGAGCAGATCGAAAGCTACGCCCCTGGCCGTCAGGTCAGGTTTGGAAGCCTAAACTTCACGGCCGATATCCGCGGGGACTTGATCTTCGATGGATCTGAGCCACAGCCAAGCGTGCCGCGCTGCCACGACGGGCACGACCTAACTCTGCCGCCGGACAGCACCTTGGAGGCCGCACACGAATCCGCTCCGACCCATAGTCCGGAGCCGATCGCACGGATCAAGGATGGATGGCTGGACACCGCCTCGGGAGCTGCAACTTCCACGGCGATGGAGCCGAACACTTACCTCGTCCCGCATGAAGCCCATGACTCCGAGGTGCCGGACCCCCTGCCGGACTCCGAACCTCCTGCGCCCCTGCCAGTCGAATCCGATTGGGCGCCGATCATGGAATTCACCGCTGCGGACACCTTTCAGCACTCACCCTTCGGCGATATCTTAAATTCCCTGAAGCATCTCTCACTATCCAGAGAGCCCTGGCTGAACTACGGCCAGGATGGTCGGGACGCGGACAATGAAGAAATTCAGAGCCCACCCACCACCCACTTCGTAGCCACCGTCGACGATCTAACCGACGTGCTAAACTACTACTCCGAAGACATCAACGGTATGGACGACGATGCCGGAGACAATCAAGAACCAGCGCCTACAGGGCACTGGAAGGCCACCTCGTCACATGACATACATATGGTGGACACCCCAAAGGGAAGCGATAACGAGGAACAACGGGACGCGGCAGAGGATAATCCCGCCGATAAACAACCAAAACGGCGACGTAGACGCCGCCCTAAGTCCCGCCTCGATCAAAGCAGCATTCCTAACGACCCAGCGACAGAGCAGGGCAAACCAGCGGACGACGAACATACAACCAAGAAACCATCCGAACAGGACGAACCGGATAATCAACCCCTTTACGGAGCAACCAACAGTCTGGACACAACACCGGAGCATAAGAACCTTCACAAAAGACTCGTCGCCACTGCAAGAAGTTTGAAGAAGGAAAAACGGAAGCTCAAAACAGCGGAAGACATACTCAGAATGAAGTGGAGCAAAGTACTCAAGACCGCAGACAAATATGGCAATGGCCATCAAACAAAGAGCTACCCGAAGCGCAAGTTGCTGCCAGAATTTGATGAGGAAGCCATAGAGCCCTCACAGTCAAAAAATAAAGAGGCCGCCTGGCCGGATAGACGGCCAGATGACAGGCCAAAAGCGACAAGCGGCGCCACACACAAGCCGACTTATGATCCTGGGAAAACGGACGGCCCAACTAGGTCCATCTACGGGCCAAAAAGAGGGCCCCAGGAAGTAACACAACACGACAAGTGTTCGAAGACAGCGGCACACCCAAATACAGGGGCGCCGCACACCCGCTATGTTTTACCGATGAGGTGCTGGATCATGAATTTCCAGCAGGGTTCAAACCCATAAACATAGAGGCATACGACGGCACAACAGACCCAGGAGTCTGGATAGAAGATTACATACTACACATACACATGGCTAGAGGAGATGATCTCCACGCCATAAAATACCTACCCCTCAAGCTCAAAGGGCCAGCTCGGCATTGGCTCAAAAGCCTCCCAGAAAACACTGTTGGAAGTTGGGAAGAGCTTGAGGACGCGTTTAGAGCAAATTTTCAAGGGACTTATGTCCACCCTCCGGATGCAGACGATCTGAGTCATATAACCCAACAGCCCGGAGAGTCAGCGCGCAAATTCTGGAACAGGTTCCTTACCAAAAAGAACCAAATAGTCGACTGTCCGGACGCGGAAGCCTTAGCAGCTTTTAAACACAACGTCCGAGACGAATGGCTCACCAGACACCTCGGCCAAGAGAAGCCAAGAACAATGGCCGCGCTAACAAGCCTCATGACGCGCTTTTGCGCAGGAGAAGACAGCTGGCTAGCAAGATGCAGCACCAGCGACCCGAGTACATCCGAGATCAGAGATGGAAACGGAAAATCACGGCGCAGGAAAGATCAGCGCCGGAATAAAGAAAAAAGCCCAAAGGGCACGGCGGTCAACGCCGGATTCAAAAGCTCGCGGCCAAACAATAAAACACTGCCTCTTAAGGACAACAGCGACGAGCTATCAAATTTAAACAAAATTTTAGATCGGATATGTCAAATCCACAGTACCTCCGGAAGGCCTGCAAACCATACCAACCGAAATTGTTGGGTTTTTAAACAGTCCGGCAGACTCAACGCCGGACACAAGGGGCTCGATGCGCCAAGCGAGGACGATGACGAACCCCACCAGCAGAGCACCGGAAGTCAAAAGACTTTCCCACAAGAAGTCAAAACAGTAAACTCGCTTCATGTGATAGTACGGAAAACCAACACGGCACTCGCTAAGACAAGTGTCGCACGGTCCACCCCAGCGGAACACCGAGATTGGATGTCAAAACCAATCACTTTCGACCATCTGGATTAGTCCAGAAGTATCCGGAACGCAGGATAGACTGCCCTGATATTGGATCCCATAATAGACGGACTGCAATTCACGCAGGTTTTGATGGACGGCGGCAGTGACTCAAACCTGCTATATCCGGACACAATCCGCAAGTTGGGATAGACCCTACTACAATTTGGCATAGCCGCACTTCCTTCAAAGGAGTGGCGCCAGGCCCTTACGCCAGGTGCACAGGTTTCATTATTACTAGAAGTTGTGTTCGGGTCACCTGACAACTTCCGACGAGAAAAGCTAACCTTTCATGTCGCCCCATTTAAAAGTAGCTATCAAGCATCACTGGGACGGGAAGCTTTCGTCTGCTTCAATGCAATACCACATTACGCGTCTCTTACGCTTAAAATGCCCGGTCCACGTGGCATCATTTCATTAAAAGGTCGCCTGAGACCCCGGACACGGCTGGACGAGTCCGGAATAAATAAGCTAGGGGCTACCTAGCCGCACACCCCTTCACAAGGGTTTGTACATATAAGCCATAATGAGCTAGCATAGGCTCAGCTTTATTAATCTATATTTCAATTTTTTATGCACTTTCTCGCACGATTTCTTTTCAAACTAAGTTCCTCTCTTTTTACAGATGAACAGCGTGCACACCCGTCCAGGATACGGCACAACGGAGACACAGGCGCAGACGTGCAGTAGGGACCCGTTGCAAGGACTCTTTTCAGACTAAGACCCTACGTAAACCTTTCTTACTGTCTCTTGTTGCTATAATCCCCTGGTTTCTCATTATAACCAGAGTGGAGACTGGCGTTTTGGCATCGGCCGCGCCAGAAGAACTTGCCCGTACCTGGACACAAGGGGCTTAGGGCATTGTTTTGCCCGCTATTGTAAAGACCGAACACCTTCGGGAGTGTTCGGCGTCTCGAGTTAGGCCTTATATGCATCAGCTCCGAATCATGTCTTTGGTCAAATGTTGGGTTTGCCCGGCTCCTGTGTTTTGCTGCCTTACGTTCCGTATCACCGGCTAACGCGGCACCAGGAGAACTACTGCGATTGTGCCCCAGTTCGGCTGGGCGAGCACCTCAGTAGAGAAAGCCGAAAACTGACTGTCATGATACAGCGAGAGACTGGTCAACCACTCGATCGACCATGGGAATGTTTAGAATTCCTCCGCTTTGACGAAGGGCCGTTTCCCGGTCAGGCACATACGCGCCCCAAATTCGGAGAGCGCGGTGCCCCCAGGGGCTATGTCGTAGCCCCACCCTCGAACTCCATGGCTAAGTGAAAGTGATAAAGCATTATAGTCCGGTTGCCTCGTTTGCTACGCTACCACCTCCTTTACAGGACCGAGACGTCGGATTAAGTGTGAAAACGCGCTATTTTTTGCGAACACCCCCGCACCTTGTGCGTGGGGGCTGAAGCCGACGACTGCCATCTTTCAGGTTATACACACGTATACATGAACGGCCGCATAGGAGATATTCTATTACTTGAACGCACAAGTATAAAAGGCGCTTACATCATAAATATTGTTTTACATCATAAAAACGTTCATTCGAACGTAACATTTTTTGAGCACTGCGACTCTATTACACGAGCACCACGCAGCACTTCGCCAAAATAGTGCTCGGCGGGTAACCGGTTATCGTCCGAACCCGGGGTCGCAACAGCGGTGGCATCCATCTCTGTCCAATGTGTCTTCACACGGGCGAGTGCCATCCGCGCACCCTCTATGCAGGCCGACCGCTTCATCGCCTTGATATGCGGCACCGCCCCAAGAAATTGCTGCAATAAGCCAAAGTAACTCTTCGGCTCGGGCCTATCCGGCCAGACATGGGTCACTATATCCGTCATAGCAAGCCCGGACAACCTATTTAGCTCAGCCCACTCGGCCAAACGGTCGGTCAGCGGAAGTGAACACTCCGGACTATGGAATTGAGACCAAAACAGCTCTTCCGTCTTGTGATCCTTCTGGCTTCGAAAATGCACAACGGCATCCGCCGCACTCGCTGCTAAGTCCATATAAGGGTCCTCTGGACCCCACAGTTGGCCCAGCTGAGCATACTTTGGATCCGTAAACCTTCGGCGCAGCAGAAAAGGCTTGCCAGCTACAATATCTCCGGCCTGGCGCAGCTCTTCCTTTATAGCCCGCATTGCAGAGCGGGCATCCTTGGCTTCGGCGGTGGCCTTCCCCAGGTCTTCTTGCCCCGCTAGGCGCTCCTTCCCAAGAGCCTCATTGCGGTCGGTAGCATCTTTTAACTTCACGGCCATTTCGGCCATCTCTTCCCTGCTCCGGCAGTGTGCGACCCTTTCGGCCGCTAACTCCTCGGCCGCCCTCGAGGCCGCCGCATTACTCCTTCTGGCCTGCTCCTTGGCTTGAGCAAGTTCGGTCCGAAGGCTCTCCACAGCAGCGGCACTATCTGCATTTCACACACATGTTGTAAGGAGCTGGCTTCGGCTCCCTTACCAAGTGACCGCACAGAAACACTTACCTTGCGACTCATCAAGTCGCCTGTTGACCAGCGTGATGTCCGCATCCGCAACAGCGAGTTGCCGCTTTAGTTCAGCAACTCCATCAGTCCGGCTGGCCCCCGGACGACCCGCCACCTGCATCGGCACGGCGGAAATTTAAACCTGCGATTTTGATCCTCGGCACGCTGTCGATTTCGACAACCTACCGAGTCTCAGGGGCTACTATCTATACAGGGCGCATTCTATATGCAAAACTGTTAAAAGGTGTGTCATTTTTACGTACCTCAAACCCCGCCAGCAAACTCCTGACGGCATTATGCAACCCGCCTTCGGCGGACGAAATCCTTTCAATCACCATGCTCATCAATGCGTGGTGATCTTCTGAGATAGACGCCTTCTCAAGCAGATCCTTCAGCCATACACCAGTTGGCGCCGAACTATCCGGCTTTGCCAAACCAGGGGGCTCCCTCCGTGACGACACTTCAGGCTCGTCCGCCCTATCCGACGGCGCCCCGGACGGAGGCGTCTCGCTCTCCATCATCTCCGGACGAAGGTCCCCCGAAGACGAGCTCATTTGCGAAGGACGGAGATCCGAACTACAAGGTAAAAACTTTAGTTATCCTCAGAAGCACAAATAGGGATGTCCCTTATTATAAAACTCCTTTCTTTCTACTTACGGCTCGTTGGAGGGCTGATTCTTTAAGGGAGATTGTGCGGCCGGGGCCTCCCCGGACGCAGGACCCTCTGGCGAAGATTTCTTCCCCCGTTTAGGGGCTTTTGCCCCCGGGTCCTCGGAGGCAGTCCTCTTCTCCCCTTGGAGGGAGGGATTCTCGATCCCCCCTCTTTCAAGAGCCTCCTTAGGCGAGGCAGTAGCTTTCCTGCTTTCCCCTTCGCCTTCCTCTGGAGGCGCAACCTCAAGCATCCGGACCAGCACGGAATCCGGCGCGGTCTCGGGGAGGGGGGCCGGACACCATATCAATTTTGCTTCCGCTATCCACTCCTGTTTAGAAGGAAGTTGGTCATAAGGCGAATCATCGAAAGGCAAACAAACGGTATGTCCGGACTTGGAACTACTTACTTGAGTATCCAGGCGATTGCAGCTTAGGCCAGCATCCTCGGTCAATTCCGGACGCGCCTCTTGCGATCCGAAGAATAATTTGTACATCTCCAGGGGTGTCATACCCATGAAGTGTTGAAGAATCCGTGGGCCCTCCGGATTGAACTCCCACAGCCGGAGAGGGCGGCGTTTGCAGGGCGGGAGACGCCTAATCAGCATAACCTGCATTACCACCACCATATCAACCTCCCTCGTTTGGAGATCTCGAATCCGGCCCTGCAGTAGGGGCACGTCCTTTGACGGCCCCCAGTTGAGCCCTTGGTTGATCCACGACATCAACCGTCGTGGAGGTCCCGGGCGGAATAAGGGCGGCGGCTTTTGTCTGCGGCCCCTCGGAACGGTAATATAGAACCACTCTTGCTGCCACGGGCCGAGCTCCTCTTGGAAGGAGCCAGCGGGCCACGGGGCATCGGCCCTCCTACTTATGGCCGCCCCGCCGCACTCCGCTTGACGCCCCCCGATCATCTTCGGCGCCACATTGAAGGTCTTCAGCCACAGGCCGAAGTGAGGGGTGACGCGGAGGAAGGCTTCGCAGACGACAATAAATGCGGAAATATGGAGGATGGACTCCGGAGCCAAATCGTGGAATTCCAACCCATAGTAAAACATGAGCCCTCTCACAAAAGGATCCATCGGGAAGCCTAAACCCCGACGGAGGTGGGATACAAAAACGACATACTCGCCGGGCTCGGGGGTGGGGATGGCCTGCCCTTCGGCAGGCAACCTGTGCGAAATCTCATAAGCCAGGTACTTGGCCTCCCGCAGCTTTAGCACGTCCTCCTCCGTGACGGAGGAGGGCATCCACCGGCCCTGGAGGTCGGAACCGGACATCGTTGAAGGTCCGAAGCGCTCGAATCTGGAGCTCTAGGTGCTGGAACTTGGAGCGGGGAGAGGATTCGATGGAGGATTGAAGAAAAGAAACGAGCCTTGGTCCCGTTATAAAGAGGGAGAATACCAAGAGCCGTCTCCGTGACCGTTTGGGACTCGCCTTCGATAGAGGGGGCGTGGCGACGGGCGCGGTTGGGTTACCCACGTCCGTATTGATGAGAATCCCGGATTAAGGGGGAACACGATCTCTGCTTCGACAAGACGTGCCAAGGAAACCGCTTCGCTAAATGCGCTGAGGTGGTAGAGTAAAAAACGATTCAAGTAATGGCTTGGTAGTGGCGTGACGTCATGCCGCAAAAAACGTCAGCAGATTGAACTTGTGTATATATTATTCTCTCTACGGTGGAATGTGGAATTTATTTTGCAGAGCCGGACACTATCCTGGTGTTCACAATCTTCTATCATTCGGAGGAGGAACCCGCCTTGCAATGCCAAGCAATATACGCGCCGGACTTATCGTCATTGAAGCCTGGTTCAGGGGCTACTGAGGGAGTCCTGGATTAGGGGGTGTCCGGATAGCCGGACTACCATCATCAGCCGAACTATCATCGGCCGGACTATCATCATCGACCGGACTCCAAGACTATGAAGATACAAGATTGAAGACTTCGTCCCGTGTCCGGATGGGACTTTCCTTGGCGTGGAAGGCAAGCTTGGCGATACGGATACATAGATCTCCTACCATTGTAACCGACTCTATGTAACCCTAGCCCTCTCCGGTGTTTATATAAACCGGATGGCTCTAGTCCGTAGGACACAACAACAACCATTACAATCATACCATAGGCTAGCTTCTAGGGTTTAGCCTCCTTGATCTCGTGGTAGATCCACTCTTGTAAACATCCACAATATGAATATCAATCAAGCAGGAAGTAGGGTTTTACCTCCATCAAGAGGGCCCGAACCTGGGTAAAACATCGTGTCCCTTGTCTCCTGTTACCATCCGCCTAGACGCACAGTTCGGGACCCCCTACCCGAGATCCGCCGGTTTTGACACCGACAATTGTCTTGCCCTATCCTCCAATATATCTCGCAAGTCCGGAGCGTTCCCCTGTGGCCTTGTGCTTTTCGAGCGATGCCGGGGTACGGGTTTAGTGAAGGGCCTAGAGGCCTCTCTGTCGCGACCACGGGGTGGTCGGTCTGCCGTATTGTCTCTTGGTGATGCGGGTTCATACGCCTCCTCCTCTAATCGGGGGAGCAGCTTGCGTTTGGGGTAGCTTTTGGAGGGGCGTTCGAGCTCATGCTCTTCGGCCGCGAGGACTTCGGTCCATCTGTCGGCTAGCAGATCTTGATCAGCTCTAAGCTGTTGCTGCTTTTTCTTGAGGCTGTTTGCCGTGGCCATAAGCCTGCGTTTAAAATGCTCTTGTTCGACGGGATCCTCAGGCACGACGAATTCATTGTCGTCGAGGCTTGCCTTGTCTCCGGAGGGAGGCATGTAATCCTCTACCTCTTCTTCTGCCGCTCTCTCATGAGGGCTGGCGTCTCCGTCCTCCTGCGCTGGATCTTGCTGGAGTGTGTTGTCTTCGGCACTATCTGGGGTGTTATTATCTCCGGTGCTAGAATCTTCATTCTTGCTATGGCGGGATTTAGAGCGGCGCCTCTAACGCCGGCGCTTGGGCTGTTTCTTGGAGGGGTCATCCTCCGCTGCCCCTTCGCCATTCCCATCCTTTGGGATATCCACCATGTATATGTCATATGATGAGGTGGCTTTCCAGTGCCCAGTAGGCGCTGGTTCTTGGTCGTCTCCGGCATCGTCGTCCATACTGTCGATGTCTTCGGAGTCGTAGTCTAGCATGTCGGTTAGATCATCGACAGTGGCTACCAAGTGGGTGGTGGGTGGGCTTTGAATTTCTTCGTCGTCCACATCCCAACCGTCCTGGCCGCAGTCCGGCCAGGACTCTCCTGATAACGAGAGATGCTTTAGCAAACTCAAGATGTCGCCAAAAGGTGAGTGTTGAAAGATGTCCGCTGCGGTGAACTCGACGACCGGCGCCCAACCGGATTCGATCGGAGGGGGCGCGGGAGGTTCGGAGTCCGACAAGGAGTCCGGCACCTCGAAGCCGCGAGCTTCGTGAGGGACAAGGTCAGTGTTCGGCTCTAACGCCGTAGAGGTTGCAGCCTCCGAGGCGGTGTCTAGCCATTCGTCCTCGATCTGCGCAGCCAGCTCCGAATTGAAGATCGGAGCGGGCTCGAGTGCGGCCTCCAGGGTACTGTCCGACTGCAGAGCGAAATCATGCTCGCCGTGACAGTGCAGCACGCTCGGCTGTGGCTCGAATCCATCGAGGATCAAGTCCCCGCGGATGTCCGCCGTGAAGTTTAGACTTCCAAATCTGACCTGACGGCCAGGGGCATAACTTTCGATCTGCTCTAGATGGCCAAGTGAATTGGCCCGCAGTGCAAAGCCGCCGAATACGAAGATCTGTCCGGGGAGGAAGATCTCACCCTGGACTGCGTCGTTGATGACGACCGAAGAAGCCATCGAGCCTATTGGTGACGACACAGAGGAACTCTCAATGAAAGCAACAATGTCGGTGTCAATACCGGCGGATCTCGGGTAGGGGGTCCCGAATTGTGCGTCTAGGCGGATGGTAACAAGAGACGAGGGACACGATGTTTTTACCCAGGTTCGGGCCCTCTTGATGGAGGTAAAACCCTACGTCCTACTTGATTAATATTGATGATGTGTGTTACAAGAGTAGATCTAGCACGAGATCAAGGAGGCTAAACCCTAGAAGCTAGCCTATGGTATGATTGTTGTTCGTCCTACGGACTAAAGCCATCCGGTTTATATAGACACCGGAGAGGGCTAGGGTTACACAGAGTCGGTTACAATGGTAGGAGATCTACATATCCGTATCTCCAAGCTTGCCTTCCACGCCAAGGAAAGTCCCATCCGGACACGGGACGAAGTCTTCAATCTTGTATCTTCATAGTCTTGGAGTCCGGCTGATGATGATAGTTCGGCTATCCGGACACGCCCTAGTCCAGGACTCCCTCACCTCCCATCCGGTCATGTTGCTTGGCATTAATGTCAGCTGCTGCATGCTTTGGGCCGGCATGAATGCGGCGCGTGCATCGGACGAAAATTGCGGGAGGGTGTTTTGGTGTGCCGGGTTAGTTAGATTGTTGATTACCGGGATGGGGTGCTTCACATCAATGATCTCAAAGGGTCGAAGAAGGAGGGAGACGAGAAGTCCATGCTCGAAGACGTGGAGCAAGAACTCTTCAAGTGCTAGAGGATGGTGGACAGTGGAGTGGATGCTAACCACTCCATGATCAGGGATTTTGTCCATGAGTAGAAGTGGGATAGTGACAAGATCTCAGAGGCCATTAATTGTCTCCACGTCAGGATGGAGGATCCACAAGCACAAGTCTATGACCTATAGAACCAAAAATTGTGAGTATGAAACTAGGTTTAAAAAGATGAGTTTAGCTGCAGATTTCAGGATGCTGGAGACCATCTCTACTCTTCTTAATGGAGAACCTATGCCTTGGAACAAAGATGACAAGCGTGCTGCTTCGTCACCATTATCACTGAACAAGGAGGAGTACTCGGGTGTGGGCAGAATGATGATAGGACTTTACATGATTCCAGTGAACCTACTGTAGACACCTGAGAATCCAAATGATATTTCTATTCTGATGCTAAAACACAATCTGGTGATGAACATGAACCTAGCACTAGTAGAAAAGGGGACAATGGTCCAGGCCGGGTCAGCCCATTAGTCCCGGTTCAGTCCAGAACCGGGACCAATGGTGGCATTGGACCCGGTTCGTGAGCCCCGGGGGCTGGCCGGGCCACGTGGTCCATTGGTCCCGGTTCGTCTGGACCTTTTGGTCCCGGTTGGTGGGACGAACCTTGACCAATGGGCCTCGCTCCTGGCCCACCATCATTGGTCCCGGTTGGTGGCTTGAACCGGGACCAAAGGCAGCCCTTTAGTCCCGGTTCATGCCACCAACCAGGACCAATGAGGTGCCTATATATACCCCCTCGCGTAAGAGCAGAGCACACTGCTCTGTTTTTTCTGGCAGCCGAGGGGGAGAGGGCTTGGTGGTGCTCTAGCTCACCTCCTATGCGCACAGGGTGTTCGATGGAATGCCCGAGCCACACTACTTAAGCTTTCTCCTCTCCAAGCTCGACCTCCAAGATCCATTTTCCTCAATATTTGTCTAGGTTTAGCGGTCCGTCGCGCCCCGTCCCCGTCTTCACCACCGTCGATCACCCGCGCCGATCTCATCACCGGCACCACCATGGTGAGCCTCTTGTTCTTATCTTCTTTCTGAAAGGAAAAATATTCTTACTTGTATGTTTAGATAGATACTTGTATTATTTTCTTACTTTTATTATTGCATCTTATATAGTGCGCTGGTTTTGGTATCCGCCCCCGTCGGGCCTCGTCCTGTCTATGATTCGGATGTGGTATATATTATCTTTTCATAACTATTGGTTCATTTATTGTTTATGAAAATTATGCTGACCAACGTGACATAGATTTTATTTATCTAGGAGGTTGTTGAACCAGAAATTCCAACCGACTCTATTGTTGAGAGGTTATTTAGTTGAAGAAGAAAACAATTTCTTGAAGGAAAAAATAAGAAAAATTGAGGAGGAGAAGATGATATTGGAGTTGCATGTTGTGGATGTCGTCGATGATCACAAGATCAAGATGGATGCAATGCGCTTGAAGATTAGAAAGATTAGAAAATATGCCATTCATACCGAGGCTTGGTATCATTATGCCGTTGGATCAGTTGTTACCTTGGTTGCGATTATGATCGCATTTGTTTTCGCATTGAAATGTTTTACATAGTTTCAATGTATGATTTAATTAATTCAGATGCTCTGCAGAGCTTTATGTTGTTCTGTAATGATTTTCTCTTGAAGATGAGAACTATGTATGTACTTTGGTTTTAATGTGTTGATGAACTTCTATTAATTTGGTCACTTAATTATCTATTCATGATGTTCTGTAATGATTTTTGACACACTTAATTATATATAATGCACGCAGATGAACCGACAATGGATGTACGGTAACAGACACACCTCCGAGTACATTAAGGGCGTGCATGATTTTCTCGAAGTGGCTGAGGCAAACAAGCAGAATGGTTTTATGTGTTGTCCATGCCCTATATGTGAGAATACGAAGTCTTACTCTGACCGGAAAATCCTTCACACCCACCTGCTTTACAAGGGTTTCATGCCACACTATAATGTTTGGACGAGGTACGGAGAAATAGGGGTTATGATGGAAGACGGCGAAGAAGAAGAGTACGATGACAACTACGTGACCCCTGAATATGATGATGCTACTGAACATCAAGAGGAACCAGACGATGTGCACGATGATGCTACAACGGGCGAAGCTGCTGAAGATCAAGAGGAACCAGATGATGTGCCCGATGATGATGATCTCTGCCGGGCCATTGTCGATGCAAGGACGCAATGCGAAAGTCAAAAGGAGAAGCTGAAGTTCGATCGCATGTTAGAGGATCACAAAAAAGGTTGTACCCCAATTGTGAAGATGGCAACACAAAGCTCGGTACCGTACTGGAATTGCTGCAGTGGAAGGCAGAGAATGCTGTGCCTGACAAAGGATTTGAGAAGCTACTGAAAATATTAAAGAAGAAGCTTCCAAAGGATAACGAATTGCCCGACAGTACATACGCAGCAAAGAAGGTCGTATGCCCTCTAGGATTGGGGGTGCAGAAGATACATGCAGGCCCTAATGACTGCATCCTCTACCGCGGTGCGTACAAGGATCTGAACGCATGCCCGGTATGCGGTGCATTATGGTATAAGATTAGACGAGATGACCCTGGTGATGTTGACGGCGAGCCCCCCAGGAAGAGGGTTCCTGCGAAGGTGATGTGGTATGCTCCTATAATACCATGGTTGAAACATCTGTTCAGAAACGGAGATCATGCCAAGTTGATGCGATGGCACAGTGAGGACCATAAGAAAGACGGGAAGTTGAGAGCACCCGCTGATGGGTCGCAGTGGAGAAAAATCGAGAGAAAGTACTGGGATGAGTTTGCAAGTGACCCAAGGAACGTATGGTTTGCTTTAAGCGTAGATGGCATATATGATATTGGGTTCATTAACACAAATATCATAGATGAAATTCAGGTTAAAAAGCACGCCGATGAGGCCGAGGCCAACTTGCTACAGTCGTTGATCAAAAATCAAAACAAAGATACCATACTCTTTCCTTACAACTTCGAGTGAGTGTTACTGTCGTGTGCATATTTGGTTTCCCTTATTACTCGAGCGAGGTTATAGCAATGTAATTGATGAGTTATTCATGCGTGCGTAGCTTTCACTATGTTCTTCTGGAGATTAAGCTTGAGCGGGGACTAGTAACCGTCTTAGACTCGAGACGAAAAGATCCCGAAACCTATGCAGACATGACTAAATTGCTCAACAACTAAGTTCAATCGATCATTATCGCACCATATCGGCAACTTTTTGTTCATTTCCTGATATCTCAAGTAATAATATTTATTTTCTTTGTCTTGCAGGATTTGGAAACAGTTCACCGTAGAAGCTCCGGGACTGCCGAAGGAGCTGTGATATACAAACTCGAAAGTAAGTAATACTAGCTAGCTAGCTAGTTGCGCGCATCTCCCGTTGATTCTATAGCTATACTTTCATCAATGCCATTTATAATGCTTCATTATCAGTTTGATTGACCTGTATTTCTCGTAAAGTGCTTGTGGCAGGAATAAGGGAATAATTTCTGTGGATACTACGTGTGCGAGTTCATCTACAACGCGACTTTGAAAAATAAGCGGGGCTACTCTCAAAGACAATATGAAGTGCGTAAGCAATAATATTCACAATTTCATTTTATTGCACCATCATTTCTGTTGAGTTTCATTCATATATATGTACTAATTAACCCCCTTCTTCAAATTAGACATGGCAGATGCGGAATGAACTCCTAGAACAAGATCGCATGAAAGCAATTCAAGAGGAATTGGCGGGATTCTTTCTTGACCACATCATCAATAAAGCCGGAGAATACCATGTGAAAGTTGATTTCAATTGCTAGGGGATTGTAATTAAGAGATCTTACATATTGTATATGTATGTAGCCAGTAGCGTCGGATAGATAATACGAAAACTTGTTGTTCGACCTTAATCTCTCGGAGAAGGAGAGGTCGATCGATCACTTCTCTCGGTATGCATGACTATCTTCTGTACTTAATGGTTCCCTTCATTTTCTTACTAGCTAGCATGTCGAGGGCCTCTCTATGTATAGTACGTAGAGTCGACCAAGCACTGACATAAGAGAGGACACTTCTCTCTATTAATTAGCTAGCTAACACAATATATGAAACGCCTAAATTAACCCCCCAGAACCCCCACCCCCCTTTCAAAACAAAACAAAAACCCCAGCCACTTAAATGCTGACGCGTGGATGCCTTTTGGTCCCGGTTGGTGCCACCAACCAGGACCAAAGGCCCCCCTACCTAGGCTCGGCGCACCGGCCACGTGGAGGCCCATCTATCCCGGTTCGTGTTAGAACCGGGACTAAAGGGGGAGGCATTAGTAACGACCCTTTAGTCCCTGTTCAAGAACCGGGACAAAAGGCCCTCACGAACCGGGACAAATCCCCCCTTTTCTACTAGTGCAGTAATAAGGATAATGATGATGTTCATGTATATGCTCAACCTAGCAATGATAATGATGTGGAGATAGAACCTGTTGTTGATCTTTATAACCCACAACCTAAGAATAAAAGATATGATAAAAGAGACTTCATTGCTAGGAAACATACCTGCACTATGTAAACGGTACCTGCACACAAATAAAAAATACTTGCAACCCAAAGCATATAAGGGGTTGTCAATCCCTTTTCGGTTAACAGTACCAGAAATTGTCAAGTTGACGAGATAAAAAATATGGTAGATTGGATAAATAGATCTCGCTAAAACGTGAAATAAAATAAGTTACAAAAAGTGCAACAAGGTATTTTGGTTTTTTTGGGAATAATAGATCTGGAAATAAAAGCAAATAAAAATAGAGATCAAAGCAAATATGATAAAGAATAGACCCGGGGCCGTAGATTTCACTAGTGGCTTCTCTCAAGAAATAACACACGATGGGTAAACAAATTACCGTTGGGCAATTGATAGAAGATCGAATAATTATGACGATATCCAAGGAAATGATCAATATATAGGCATCACATCCAAGATTAGTAGACTGACTCCTGCCTGCATCTACTACTATTACTCCACACATCGACCACTATCCAGCATGCATCTAGTGTATTAAGTTCATGGAAAAATGGAGTAATGCAATAAGAACAATGACATGATGTAGACGAGATCTATTCATGTAGGAATAGCCCCCATCTTGTTATCCTTAATAGCAGCGATACATGCATGTCTTGCTGCCCCTTATATCACCGGGAAAGAACACTGCACGATCGAACCCATCACGAAGCACCTCTTCCCATGGCTAGAAAAATCGATCTAGTTGGCCTAACTAAACCAAAGATTCGAAGAAGAAATACGAGGCTATAAATAATCATGCATATAAGAGATCAAAAGAAGACTCAAATAATATTCATAATATATATCTGATCATAAACTCAAAGTTCATCGGATCCCAACAAACACACCGCAAAAAAGAGTTACATCAAATAGACCTCCAAGAGACCATTGTATTGAGAATGAAAAGAGAGAGAGGAAGTAATCTAGCTACTACCTACGGACCCGTAGGTCTATCGACAGGCATCATGGGTCGTTAATGGGCCGTATTTGATGATGCTATGAAAATAGCCCAATGGGTTAACGGGCCACCAACGGGCCGACTGTAATCACGGGCTAAATTTGGCCCACAAGCAGAATAGGCCAGTAACGGACCATAAGTAACCGAATGCTGGAAATGAGCCCAAGAATAAATGGGCCCTTAGAAGGCCGAAAGTTAACACGGACTAGAAATGGCCCAATGAAATAATGGGTCGTTAATGGGTATAAAGCGATACACTGTTCATTATGGCCCAATTTCACCTCGGGCCTTTAATGGGCCCAGAGTTACAAAGGGCCTCGTATGGGCTGAAAGACATCATGGGCCATACATGGGACGGAATTTACAATGGGCTGGAATCATATTGGATGGCCCATATGACGCTACTAGGCCTAATTCAGATAGACCATAACGGGTCGTGAGTTGGCGGGCTGTAAATGGGCTATATGCGAACATGTCGTTAACAAATTTTCCATGGGCCGGCCTGCTACCTTTTGACCAAGTCAAATGGGCCATGCTACATGTCGATGTATCATAGCCGCCTCCCGTCCAATGAGTGGATGACATTTGTCCCAACGCTGAGCCGACATGTGGTTCCTCTGGTCATTGAGAATTTTACATGTGGAAAAATCTCCATTGGTCCAGGCTGTTAAAGGGTTATCGGATCCAGACCGGAACCCAATAGCTTAACGGCGACCCGTTATGGGGGATGCCACGTGTCTGTTACCCTTGACGAAAGTACTTCCATGACGTGCCATTTATCGTCACGGAAGTGGACACTTCCGTGATGATAATTTTGGTATTGTCATGGAACACTTCTATGACAACACAAGTATGACTATCTTGATTCTGTCATAAAATCGTCATGGATGTACATGCATGACAGAAAACTTGACCTATTGTTACAAACACGTATCATCACGGAAGTGTTTTTTTTGCAGTGTAGGCAAATTAATAGGCTATGGATGTGCCCATCAATTGATATCGATGCAAGTGAGTAGGGATTGCCATGCAATGGACGCACTAGAGCTATATATGTATGAAAGCTCAAAAAGAAACTAAGTGGGTGTGCATCCAACTTTCTTGCTCATGAAGACCTAGGGCAGTTTGAGGAAACCCATCATTGAAATATACAAGCCAAGTTCACTAATGAAAAATTCCCACTAGTATATGAAAGTGATAAAATAGAAGACTGTCTATCATGAAGAACATGGTGCTATTTCAAAGCACAAGTGTGGAAAAGGATAGTAACATTGTCCCTTCTCTCTTTTTCTCTCATTTTTCTGTTTGGGCTTCTTTGGCCTCTTTTTTTATTTGGGCTTCTTTGGCCTCTTTTATTTTCTTAAAGTCCGGAGACTCATCCCAACTTGTGAGGGAATCATAGCTTCCATCATCCTTTCCTCACATGGGACAATGCTCTAATAATGACGATCATCACACTTTTATTTACTTACAACTTCAAGAATTACAACTCGATACAAGAACAAAAAGCCTCATGCATATGAGAACAATATGACTATGATGGTATGTGTCATAATAAAACAGAACGGTGGAAATTGCATGGAAATATATCTCGAAATGGATATGGAAATGCCATAATAGGTAGGTATGGTGGCTATTTTAAGGAAGGCTATATGGTGGGTTTAATGCACCGGCGAAAGTTGCACGGTACTATAGATGCTAGCAATGGTGGAAGGGTGAGAGTGTGTATAATCCATGGACTCAACATTAGTCATAAAGAACTCACATACTTAATTATTGCAAATGTTTATTAGCCATCGAAACAACGTACTAATATGCGTGCTCCTAGGGGGATTGATTGGTAGGAAAAGACAATCGCTCGTCCCCGACCGCCACTCATAAGGAAGACAATCAAAGAATAAATCGTGCTCCGACTTCATCACATAACGGTTCACCATACATGCATGCTACGGGAATCACAAACATTAACACAAATATTTCTACCAATCCACAATTACTCCCTAGTATGACTCTAATATTACCATCTTTATATATATCTCGAAACTAATGCAAGGAATCAAACTTCTCATATATTCACTTCTCTTTATATGAAAGTTTTTATTATATCCCTCTTGGATGCCTATCATATTAGGACTAAATTCATAACCTAAGCAAATTACCATGTTGTTTAAGACACTCAAAATAATATACGTGAAGCATGACAGTTCAAAAGTTTCTATAAAATAAAACCATCAACATGCTCTAAAAATATATAAGTGAAGCACTACAGCAAACTGCCTAGCTCAAAAGATAGAAGTGAAGCACATAGAGTATTCTAAAAAATCATGATTAAAGCTTGCCCCTCTCAAAAGGTGTGTACAACAAGGATTATTGTGGAATACTAAAAATCAAAGACTCATATCGTACAAGAAGCTCGAGGCAAAACACATATGATGTGGTGAATAAAAATATACCCTCAAGTAAATTTACCAATGGATTGAAGACAAAAGAGGGGATGCCATCCGGGGCATCCCCAAGCTTAGATGCTTGGTTGTCCTGGAATATTACCTTGGGGTGCCTTGGGAATCCTCAAGCTTAGGCTCTTGCCACTCCTTGTTCAATAGTCCACCAAGTCTTTACCAAAAACTTGAAAACTTCACAACACAAAACATAACAGAAAATTCGTAAGATCCATTAGTACAATAAAATAAATCACCACGTACTATTGTGAACTCATTCTAAATTTATATTAGTGTAATATATATACTCTATTCCAACTTCTCCATGGTTCAAACCCCCCGATACTACCCATAGATTCATCAAAATAAGCAAACAACACATAGAGAACAGAATCTGTTAAAAGAGAATAGTCGGTAGTAATCCGGAAATTTCGTATACTTATGTAACTCCAAAATTATGAAAAATAAGGACAATCTAGGCAATTTGTATATCAATATTGTGTGAAAAACTCAAGAATTTATCTCGTTCCAGTAGATCAGATCAATTCTATTACTAGGCGCAAAAGTTTCTGTTTTTCAGCAAGATCAAATCAACTATCACCATACCCCCCCCCAAAGGTCTTACTTAGCTCAAACACTAACTAAATAACCAAGACACAATTACTACAGAAGTAATAATGTGTATAATCATAAAAACAGAAAATAAAAAGATTGGGTTGTCTCCCAACAAGCGCTTTTTAAAGCCTTTTAGCTAGGCGTTGATAATTTTAAAGATGCTCATATTAAAGACAAAAAATTGAAGCACAAAGAGAGCATCATATAGCATGTGAAAATCAAGTTTAAGTCTAACATATTTCCTATGCATAGGCATTTTATATGGAAAAGATTTATCAAGACAATCAAAAACTAGCATATGCAAGTAAGAAGAAGGAAACAATAGCAATCTCAACATAACGAGAGGTAATTTAGTAACATGAAAATTTCTACCACCATATTTTCTCTCTCATAATAATTACATGTAGGATCATAATCAAATTCAACAATATAACTATCACATAAAATGTTCTCTTCATGATCCAGATCCATACCAAATTGATACCCTTCTTAAATAGTGGGATTATCGTCAAATAAAGTCATGACTCTCCAAGCCCACTTTTATCAAAAAATTCATAAGATTGATCATACTCCAAAGTAGTGGGATTATTATTACATAGAGTTGAAACTCTTCCAAACCCATTTTCAATATTATGGCAACCCAATTCATCATGAGGCTTAAATAAATTTTCAAGATCATAAGAAACATTATCACCCCAATCATGATCATTGCAATAAGTAGTGGACATGGCAAAATTAGCATCCCCAAGCTTAGGGTTTTGCATATTATTAGAACAATTGACATTAATAGAACTACTCATCAACCCGTGCATCTGCACGGGCTAGCACTTCTAATATAAATAGTAAAAAGTTGGTACAATTAGAAATCTTGGATAGTATAATATGAATATGTTGTTATGGACTATTTTTATTATATAGGTAGACAACACGGTTACAAAAAAAAAGTTGGTGCATGTTTTATGTATTTGTTACATATAGGATTGAAAAGGCGTGTAGGATGAAGTGCTATATAGTAGCATATATCTTGATACGGAAGCACTATATATTGTAATATTAAAACCCTTCAAGGATTAGATTTTATATGTGTACAATATTTAAACAGAAGTCCTCCCTCTAGAGCATTGGAAAACATAGAATTAATTTCTTCAAATTTTGTTTTATTGTAAAATATTTTGTTTCTATATACAACAATGTACATGCCCAGTTTTCTATCAATGTTTGTGATACTTTGGTAAATTAAAAGTTCTTGTCTTAATCAATAGGTCTTTAAAAAATCCATTTCTGCTTTTCTGATACCTTCAGAGCTATAGATTATTCAGATTTGAAGTTCTTGTCGTAACCAATAAATTCTTACATAACATCTGTTGTGATTAACGTCGCTGGCAATTGTGTGATAGATTATTCGGATCTAAGTTGTTGGTACTAAAAATAACTAATCATGTGTTTATCTTTGTGCGGAATGATACGTCAGGAATATTTTGGTCACTGTAGTAATTCATGTGTTTTAATGATATTTTAATAGCTATAATTTTTTCTTACATATAAGGCCAAAATATGGACATGCATCGACGCAAATAATAAGGATTAGCAATACGTGCACCTGCGAAGAAGAATGTGAATCCATGTAATTCAATCGCTAGCATGCCATGCAAGTACTATATTAATGCATAAAAATAGTATTATCTTAGATGCATTATGTTAATGCATAAAAATAATAATCAATGCTCCAGATAATTTAGCATCGGGACTAAACTTGCATGTCACCATTACATTGCGCCTGGCAACATTAGATGCAGCTAGCGCCCAGTGGCGTACATGAGCTATTTGAGCTGATCGGTACACGCTGTCTCTTCATGAAATTAGTAAAGCAGATCTGCCCTTCCCTTGTAGAAGAACGACATGCTCTCTTGTGTCAGATTGTTTATTAGGATTAATAAGCAGTACAAATTTTGACTGAATTTAAGTTAAAAAAAATTAATTGCAGAGATGTAGGATAGATCTGAATTCTCTTATATTACATGGATGTTCGTTGCTTATCAACACTATGGGAAATTTTAATAATTAAAGTGTTATGTGCTTACATTTATTTTATTTTTGTGTACGACACCTGTTAATTTTTTTTGCTTGTACACGGTGTATCAAAAATGATGTAATGGAGTACTCATTATTGAGGGAATTGATCGGCTGCCTCTGTGCTATCTGCACCAACAAAACTTGCCAATGAAAACTGAACCATAATCTAAGTTGCACAATGTGGTCACTCTAAAAAATCGAAACTGTAGTGTGATTTCGTAAAAATAGTTTATTCCACAAAATAGATAAATAAAAATAGCATCTAACCTACTTCTAATATGATTTCCTACATTCGTGATCTCCTTGACCATGTCCATTAATCTTGAGTCTTGACTGAATCCAAGTCTTTGCTTGGCGCACGCTGCCGGTTCATCTGGCTGCTAGTGTCGACCAACTTCACATCCGTATAATTAACAAACGACCGCTTCAATCTCACTTGAAAAAATATAGAGTCCACAAAACATTGGAGATTCATTTTTTGAGCTACCATGTAGAAAAATAAATTAGATGTATGTTAGATTAAATTGCGAAAAAATTATAACTGCAAAACTCCCGACTTGCGACACTTGGCTCCTTCTGCTTCAAAGTACAAACAGCCGTGCAGCTCCTCGTTCTCCGAAATTAACTATTGTGCGATAAATTAAGGTGCTGGAATATACATGTTGCAATAACTTAGAAAACTGAGATTGAACAGTTGAAGAGGAACACAATCAGCAGACCTAGACTTGCATGTTTGAGTAGATTGTATTTGCTAAATCAACATATGATGATGGGGTAAAATCCTGTAGTGGAATATGCTGCTTAGATTGCTTGATTGGATCAAACCTGTTATGAGCACCGTGAGGTGAAATCATATACAAACACACGATGGATTGTTGTACTTCAAATTTGAGATTGAAAACTTGAGGTTGAACGTAATATACCTGATGGATTGCTTGCAAGGTTAGATTCACACCAGATTTTATGAAATTTTTTTGCCTCCAGCGGCCATTGGTAGTGGAGCAGTATTGAAGGGAAGGAGGAAGCAACGTCAAAATAGAGGAGTCCATGGAGATTTTATTCGGCAGTTTTTTTTTTGAGTTCGCAGAATATTTATTGATGGCGAATTTTGCGGGCAATCAACAGGATCATGGATCTTTTCCTTTTTGGGGGAGTTTTTAAGGGGATCGTGGCTTACAGGCAATCAGCAGGATCTTTGTTTTTTTTTCCTTTTTCGTGGGAGATAGGTAGTGGCGAAAGAATTGATGGGAAGTAGGAGGCAGCATCAAAATAGAGGAGTCCTTGGAAGTTTTATTCGGCAGTTTTTTCTTTTAGTTCGCAGAATATTTTCTTGATGGAAACTTTTACAGGCAATCAACAGGATGATGGATCTTTTCCTTTTTCGTGGGAGTTTTTAAGGCGGTGGTGGCTTACGGGCAATCAGCGGGATCTTTGTTTTTTCTTTCCCTTTTTTGTGGGAGTTTTTGAGGGGGTGGAGGCTTTCCTTTTTTTTTACAGGAACGGTTGGAGGCTTTATTTGATCCATTCACAACATGGGACGTGTCGGAAGCCTATTCTTATAGGATGGGACAATCTACGTTACGTAAGTTTTCTTTCTATCCTGGACGCAAGTTTTACAATCCAACAATGTAATTAATTTCGATGATGTGGATTAACGAGATGACTTTAAATGTGCCTCCAATTAGTAAATATAAGATAAGATAAGATTTATAATAACATCATTGCAATCATGCTTTTGTTTCAGGAAGCTATCGTGAATCACTTCATAAATTTCTTCTTTTAACACTTCATCATGAATTCGAGATTCACAAATTTCAACCAAAACTTTATAAAGATAATCTAGTGCACTCAACTCACTAGCAATTGGTTCATCATAGTTGAATCTCTTAAAAAGAGTAGCAAGTGGATGAAGATCCATAAAACTCCTTTTTTCTCTTTGCTTCTAATTTCAATAAACACACAATTATGGCAAGCAAAATAGCAAACAAACCAAGTAAGACATAAGGGCAAACGAAAAGGCAAACCGAAAATATTTTTGTGTTTTTCTGAAATCGTTTTAGAAGTGGGGGGAGGAAAACGAGAGGCAAATGGCAAATAATGTTAGTGCAAGAGATAAGAGTTTATGATAGGTACTTGGTAGGCTTGATGTAGAACCTTCCCGCCAGTGGCCCCAGAAATTCTTCCTGCTACTTCTTGAGTTTGTGTTGATTTTTCCCTTGAAGAGGAAAGGGTGATGCAGCAAAGTAGAGATAAGTATTTCCCTCAGTTAAGAACCATTGTATCAATCCAGTAGGAGACACAAGCAAGTCTCCAATATATGCACCTGCACAAACTGACAAACACTTGCACACAATACGAAAAAGGGATTATCAATCCCTTCATGGTCATGAAAAAGAGTGAGATCTAAAAGAGATAGATATAAAAGATAAATAAAAGAGCAAACTAAATTAAATATAAATAAATTTCAGCAAGGTATTTTTGGGTTTATAGATCTGAGAATATATGATGGAAAATAGAACCCGGGGCCATAGGTTTCACTCGAGGCTTCTCTCTTGAATAAAGCATATGGCGGGTAAACAAATTACTTTTGAGCAATTGATAGAAAAGCACATAATTATGATGATGTCTAAGGTAATGATCATGAATATAGGCATCATGTCCATGACAAGTAGACCGACTCCTGCCTGCATCTACTGCTGTTACTCCACACATTGACCGACTCCTTCCTGCATCTAAAGTATTAAGTTCATAAGAACAAAGCAACACTTTAAGTAAGATGACATGATGTAGAGGGATAAACTCAAGAAGTATGATATAAACACCATCTTTTTATCCTTGATAGCAACAATACAATACGTGCCTCGCTACCCCTTCTGTCACTAGGTGAGGACACTGCAAGATTGAACCTGAAACTAAGCACCTCTCCCATTGCAAGAAAAAACAATCTAGTGGCCAAACCAAACCGATAGTTCGAAGAGAAATACAAAAATATCTTAATCATGCATAAAAGAGTTCAGAGAAAACTGAAATAATATTCATATATAATCTGATCATAAATCCACAATTCATCAGATCCGAACAAATGCACCACAAAAGAAGATTACATCAGATAGAACTCCGAGAACATCGAGGAGAACATTGTATTGAAGATCAAAGAGAGAGAAGAAGCCATCTAGCTACTAGCTATGGACCCTTAGGTCCCTGGTAAACTACTCACGGTTCATCGGAAGGGCAACAATGTTGATGTAGAGGCCCTCCATGATTGAATCCCCTCCGGTGGAGTGCCGGAAAAGGCCCCAAGATGGGATCTCACGAGAGCAGAAGCTTCCCACAGCGGAAAAGTATTTTTTGTGTATCCTCTGGTATAGGGGGAATATTTGAGGATTTATAGCGCAGAGATTAGGTCAAGACGGTACACGAGGGGCCCACAAGCCAGGGGCGCAACCCCATGACTTGTGGCCGCCTCGTGGGTCTTCTGGCCTCCTCTCCAAGTCTTGTAAAGTTTTATTCCATTTGGACTCCGTTTGATATTCCTTCTCTGTAAAAGTCAAAACCAAGGAAAAACAGAAACTGGCACTGGGCTCTAGGTTAATAGGTTAGTCCCTAAACTAATATAAAATAGCATATTAATGCATATAAAACATCCAAAATAGATAATATAATAGCATGGAACAATCAAAAATTATAGATACATTGGAGACGTATCACGTATCAGTAGACCCGATGGCCCAACCCCAATGCATGTGCTAAGGTGCTACCGCAATAAACCTTCAACCTGAAAAGTCCGCCTCTAGTCCCCCACCCATCAGGAGGTCTAGTAGTGTGTCATGAAAAAAATGTTTTCTCCAATGTCCACTAATTCATTTTGAGAAATAAAACATGTAAGCTACTACTTCACTTGGAATTTGTAGAGAAATATAGTAGGCCACTTTATCGTTAAGATCATCTTCCTTTTTTGATTGATTAGAATAGTTCTCTAAGATAACTTTGGATGCGCTCTCACTTTTTAGGCCCAAGTATCCCAAAAAGAAACTTTTGATTGAACTCACACCAAGTTTCTAAAATGCATGGGCCAGCCCTGACCCAGTCCACTAACATGATATATCTCCACTCTAGGAAATGGTGGGAAACCAAAGTATAAAGTAAAAAACCAGCAAATGGAACGTGGTTTGCTCCTACTGATGGAGGAAACCATGGGCCGGCACACAAATAGATGTGTTGACATTTCCATGGGAAAATATATTAAAGCTGCAACAATTATGGAGTGGAAAGTATGACACATGCAGGAGATGGGGGTCACCTTCCATCTGTTGACCAAAAGATTTCCACTCCTTCCTGGATCCTACCCCTATAAATAGCCCCCTACATCCTTAGCTCTTCCCACCAATTCAACCCTGCTCTCCGAGCTCTACATTGTTCTGCCTGTGGCGAGGAAGCCAATGTAGCCCTGTAGGAGGTGAGGAAGGAGGGATGTTTTATGGTTATGTGTTCTGCTTGTTTCTTGGTGTGTGTATTAATGATGTTTTCTTTTCTAGGATGGGAAGTTCGGAAGACACAGTCAAGGTTGGTGAGGACAAAATGCAAGGGATAGAGGAGGTGGTTGAAGACAACTTCACAAAGGGGTTGCGTGTACTCATCATTGAGGACGACCCTGTCTCCCAAAAGATCCTAGAGTCCCTCATGTGCAACTGCAAATACCATCATGCGCCTCTCGATCTTCATGCTTTCTCTAATTCATTAGAATCGAGGTTGTATGAGTTATTCTCTATGAATAATGTTTTTTCTTAGTTTGATTTTGTGCACACAAAACGATGTAGCAACGATGGTGATGGATGCATAGATGGAACTAAAGTTGCCCAGGGAGGGGAAGGATGAGTTGGAAATGGTGATCAGCGATGCGCACATGCCAGACATCGACGGTTTCATGCTCCTTCAGCTCATTAGAGTTGAGATGGATCTCCCTTCCATAAGTAGATTCTCTGCTTAATCTAATATCCTACTTTTTTACATGAATTAGTGGTGGTGATTTAGAATATTTATTACTATTAATCATTGAATATACAATGAGTGAATATTCCTTGATAGAATTTAAGATTGATATCTTGAATATTTTTAACATACACCTCCACTCACCCTATTTTTCTTGGTTAAAATCAAAAGTATGGTCATCAATTGGTTCAGGATCCCATTCTTATGATTTTCAGCAAGAAAAAATAGGGTGAGTGGAGGTGTATGTGATTTCATAACAAAATCTTGATATTGGTATTAAATGTTATCAAGGAACATTCACTCAGTGTATATTGGACGCTTAATAGTAATAAATGTTATGACCTCTGCTAGCTCATGTGAAGAAATAGGACTTTGGATTGTGCAGGGAGATCCTTCTCAAGTCTGATGAGCTGAAGGAACTTGAAACCGTGGCATCCACACATCATTGATCACCAGGTCAAACTCCTCCTTCCCCTTCCTGAGCATCTTTAGTGGCATCTTCATATCCATCAGCATTGTCGCTACATAATTTTGCTTCCACAAAATGAAACTAAGCAAGAAGCATTATTAATAGAGAACAACTCATACAACCTCAATTCTCATGGATTAGAGCAAGGGTGGCGATTGAGATGCTCACGATGCTATTTGCAGTTGCGCAAGAGGGCCTCTAGGATGTTTAGGAAGACAAGGTGGTCGTCAACGGCAAGTACATGCAGCCTCTTTGGGAAGTTGTACTCACCCACCGCCTCTATCCCTTTCCTTTTGTCCTCACCAACCATCATAGTGTCTTCCAAATTTCCCACCCTAGTAAAGTCAACATCATTATAATACATACCAAGAAGCAAATAGAAACCCCACAGATCCAATAACTGAATACACAACCCTAAAGATCCCCTCTTCCTCACCACTTACAAGGCTACAATGGCTTCGTCGCCACAGGCAGAAGCGAGGAAGGAGAGGAAATCTTTTCATCCAAAGATGGAAGGTGTCCCCCACCCATGCATGTGTGATACTTTCCACTCCATAATGGTTACAGCTATAATATATTTTAGTTGGAAATGTCAACATGTCTATTTATACACGGGCATATGGTTTCTTCCATGAGTAAGAGTAAACCACGCTCAATTTACTGGTTTTGCACTTTGTATTTTGGTTTCCCACCAATTCCTAGAGTGGAGAGATATCATGTTATTGGGGCGTGTTAGGGATGGCCCATGCATTTAGTGTTAGCTGAAGAGAAGTTACTTTTAGGGAGAATTTGGTCTAAAAAGTAAGAGTGCATCCAAAGCTATCTTAGAGAACTATTCTAATAAATCTAAAAACAAAGATGATCATAACCATAAAGTGGCCTGATGGCTCGAGAATTTGTGATATTTTATTTCATTTCATCAGAACTTTGTTACTTCTCGACTATTTCAAACGCTTACCCTTCCAAAGAGAAGAAAATTCATTTTTCCATTTTTGGTAGGAAATATCATATATGGAAGGAAACCAAGGAGAATTACTTCAAATCAAGCCAAATGGAGCAAGTTCCTTATGGAAAGTCAAGCCACCATGCATAACAGAGCAAAAGACGACCCTCCATATGACCACAAGCGCTCATATGAGCGATCACATGAACGGCTAAGAGCTCCGCCATGTCTATACAATACAATTTTGTGAAGGATCCCATGGGAAAAGAGAACCCTAGCCGCTGTCACCACGTCCAGAACATAAGAAGAAGGGATCCGAAGAACCCTCGGAATTTTTCTTAGTTTTGGTCCTTTCATCTCCATCATCCTCACATCCTTCACTATTGTAAGAGGAATTCAAACTTGTGGGAGCAAGTTGTAAACTCTATTCACTCCCATCTGCAGATCAATACTAGTTGAATTATTCATTTCATCTTATTGTGGATCTTCACGGTATTATCGATATGATTTTCCTGGGTGTAATCCTATATTTGAATGATTTATCACTTATGATGTGTGATTAATTCCCCATAGGCATGGAAGTTGTAGGTGTGTGGCAAGATTCGTTTATGTTGAATCTACATGTCATCATTCATATTTGTAGTAGTATGGTCTGTGTAGTATGTTATTATGATGTGGTGAACTCTATGCGTGTTGTACAATTTAAGGGCCCATGCAACATGATCTCAAGACCTACATAGGTAACACATATTGTTTAGGAAATCTGTGACCTCCGACGTGACAGGTGGAGATATCCATGATGACCGAAGGCAATATGAGATAACGGTGATCCATGAAACTTAATGCTTGTTTCCTGTCCAAGGACCTTAATTATGGAAACGACCACTCTATGTCAACGGTGAAGCATGACCATTGTCGGGGGTTGGGTGCGACATTTGCCAAAGGATGGCTTATCATGGTGGGGGCGAGTAGAACGTCGCCGGTGCCTGGAAACGGGATGAGGCGAAGGCATGCATGCCGGAGAATCTTACCCAGCTTCAGGGCTCTCCGTGGAGATAACACCCCTACTGCTGCTCTGCGGGGTCTCTGCATGATCATTCATATATATGTATTAATTAACCCCCTTCTTCAAATTAGACATGGCAGATGCGGAATGAACTCCTAGAACAAGATCACATGAAAGCAATTCAAGAGGAATTGGCGGGATTCTTTCTTGACCACATCATCAATAAAGCCGGAGAATACCATGTGAAAGTTGATTTCAATTGCTAGGGGATTGTAATTAAGAGATCTTACATATTGTATATGTATGTAGGCAGTAGCGTCGGATAGATAATACGAAAACTTGTTGTTCGACCTTAATCTCTCGGAGAAGGAGAGGTCGATCGATCACTTCTCTTGGTATGCATGACGATCTTCTGTACTTAATGGTTCCCTTCATTTTCTTACTAGCTAGCGTGTCGAGGGCCTCTCTATGTATAGTACGTAGCGTCGACCAAGCACGGACATAAGAGAGGACACTTCTCTCTATTAATTAGCTAGCTAACACAATATATGAAACACCTAAATTAACCCCCCAAAACCCCCACCCCCCTTTCAAAACAAAACAAAAACCCCAGCCACTTAAATGCTGACGCGTGGATGCCTTTTGGTCCCGGTTGGTGCCACCAACCGGGACCAAAGGCCCCCCTACCTAGGCTCGGCGCACCGGCCATGTGGAGGCCCATCTGTCCCGGTTCGTGTTAGAACTGGGACTAAAGGGGGGAGGCATTAGTAACGACCCTTTAGTCCCTGTTCAAGAACCGGGACAAAAGGCCCTCACGAACCGGGACAAATCCCCCCTTTTCTACTAGTGTAGTAATAACGATAATGATGATGTTCATGTATATGCTCAACCTAGCAATGATAATGATGTGGAGATAGAACCTGTTGTTGATCTTTATAACCCACAACCTAAGAATAAAAGATATGATAAAAGAGACTTCATTGCTAGGAAACATACCTGCACACAAATAAAAAATACTTGCAACCCGAAGCGTATAAGGGGTTGTCAATCCCTTTTCGGTTAATAGTACCAGAAATTGTCAAGTTGACGAGATAAAAAATATGGTAGATTGGATAAATAGATCTCGCTAAAACGCAAAATAAAATAAGTTACAAAAAGATCAGCAAGGTATTTTGTTTTTTGGGAATAATAGATCTGGAAATAAAAGGAAATAAAAATAGAGATCAAAGCAAATATGATAAAGAATAGACCCGGGGCCGTAGATTTCACTAGTGGCTTCTCTCAAGAAATAACACATGATGGGTAAACAAATTACCGTTGGGCAATTGATAGAAGATCGAATAATTATGACGATATCCAAGGAAATGATCAATATATAGGCATCACATCCAAGATTAGTAGACTGACTCCTGCCTGCATCTACTACTATTACTCCACACATCGACCGCTATCCAACATGCATCTAGTGTATTAAGTTCATGGAAAAATGGAGTAATGCAATAAGAACAATGACATGACGTAGACGAGATCTATTCATGTAGGAATAGCCCCCATCTTGTTATCCTTAATAGCAGCGATACATGCATGTCTTGCTGCCCCTTATATCACCGGGAAAGAACACTGCACGATCGAACCCATCACGAAGCACCTCTTCCCATGGCTAGAAAAATCAATCTAGTTGGCCTAACTAAACCAAAGATTCAAAGAAGAAATACGAGGCTATAAATAATCATGCATATAAGAGATCAAAAGAAGACTCAAATAATATTCATAATATATATCTGATCATAAATTCAAAGTTCATCGGATCCCAACAAACACACCGCAAAAAAGAGTTACATCAAATAGACCTCCAAGAGACCATTGTATTGAGAATGAAAAGAGAGAGAGGAAGTAATATAGCTACTACCTACGGACCCGTAGGTCTATCGACAGGCATCATGGGTCGTTAATGGGCCATATTTGATGATGCTATGAAAATAGCCCAATGGGTTAACGGGCCACCAACGGGCCGACTGTAATCACGGGCTAAATTTGGCCCACAAGCAGAATAGGCCAGTAATGGACCATAAGTAACCGAATGCTGGAAATGAGCCCAAGAATAAATGAGCCCTTAGAAGGCCGAAAGTTAACACGGACTAGAAATGGCCCAACGAAATAATGGGTCGTTAATGGGTATAAAGCGATACACTGTTCATTATGGCCCAATTTCACCTCGGGCCTTTAATGGGCCCAGAGTTACAAAGGGCCTCGTATGGGCTGAAAGACATCATGGGCCATACATGGGACGGAAGTTACAATGGGCTGGAATCATATTGGATGGCCCATATGACGCTACTAGGCCTAATTCAGATAGACCATAACGGGTCGTGAGTTGGCGGGCTGTAAATGTGCTATATGCGAACATGCCGTTAACAAGTTGTCCATGGGCCGGCCTGCTACCTTTTAACCAAGTCAAATGGGCCATGCCACATGTCGATGTATCATAGCCGCCTCCCGTCCAATGAGTGGATGACATCTGTCCCAACGCTGAGCCGACATGTGGTTCCTCTGGTCATTGAGAATTTTACATGTGGACAAAATCTCCATTGGTCCAGGCTGTTAAAGGGTTATCGGATCCAGACCAGAACCCAATAGCTTAACGGCGACCCGTTATGGGGGATGCCACGTGTCGGTTACCCTTGACGAAAGTACTTCCATGACGTGCCATTTATCGTCACGGAAGTGGACACTTCCGTGATGATAATTTTGGTATTGTCATGGAACACTTCTATGACAACACAAGTATGACTATCTTGATTCTGTCATAAAATCGTCGTGGATGTACATGCATGATAGAAAACTTGACCTATTGTTACAAACACGTATCATCACGGAAGTGTTTTTTTGCAGTGTAGGCAAATTAATAGGCTATGGATGTGCCCATCAATTGATATCGATGCAAGTGAGTAGGGATTGCCATGCAATGGACGCACTAGAGCTATATATGTATGAAAGCTCAAAAAGAAACTAAGTGGGTGTGCATCCAACTTTCTTGCTCATGAAGACCTAGGGCAATTTGAGGAAACCCATCATTGAAATATACAAGCCAAGTTCACTAATGAAAAATTCCCACTAGTATATGAAAGTGATAAAATAGGAGACTGTCTATCATGAAGAACATGGTGCTATTTCAAAGCACAAGTGTGGAAAAGGATAGTAACATTGTCCCTTCTCTCTTTTTCTCTCATTTTTCTGTTTGGGCTTCTTTGGCCTCTTTTTTTATTTGGGCTTCTTTGGCCTCTTTTATTTTCTTAAAGTCCGGAGACTCATCCCAACTTGTGAGGGAATCATAGCTTCCATCATCCTTTCCTCACATGGGACAATGCTCTAATAATGACGATCATCACACTTTTATTTACTTACAACTTCAAGAATTACAACTCGATACAAGAACAAAAAGCCTCATGCATATGAGAACAATATGACAATGATGGTATGTGTCATAATAAAACCGAACGGTGGAAATTGCATGGAAATATATCTCGAAATGGATATGGAAATGCCATAATAGGTAGGTATGGTGGCTATTTTAAGGAAGGCTATATGGTGGGTTTAATGCACCGGCGAAAGTTGCACGGTACTATAGATGCTAGCAATGGTGGAAGGGTGAGAGTGTGTATAATCCATGGACTCAACATTAGTCATAAAGAACTCACATACTTAATTATTGCAAATGTTTATTAGCCATCGAAACAACGTACTAATATGCGTGCTCCTAGGGGGATTGATTGGTAGGAAAAGACAATCGCTCGTCCCCGACCGCCACTCATAAGGAAGACAATCAAAGAATAAATCGTGCTCCGACTTCATCACATAATGGTTCACCATACATACATGCTACGGGAATCACAAACATTAACACAAGTATTTCTACCAATCCACAATTACTCCCTAGTATGACTCTAATATTACCATCTTTATATATATCTCGAAACTAATGCAAGGAATCAAACTTCTCATATATTCACTTCTCTTTATATGAAAGTTTTTATTATATCCCTCTTGGATGCCTTTCATATTAGGACTAAATTCATAACCTAAGCAAATTACCATGTTGTTTAAGACACTCAAAATAATATACGTGAAGCATGACAGTTCAAAAGTTTCTATAAAATAAAACCATCGACATGCTCTAAAAATATATAAGTGAAGCACTACAGCAAACTGCCTAGCTCAAAAGATAGAAGTGAAGCACATAGAGTATTCTAAAAAATCATGATTAAAGCTTGCCCCTCTCAAAAGGTGTGTACAACAAGGATGATTGTGGAAAACTAAAAAGCAAATACTCATATCGTACAAGAAGCTCGAGGCAAAACACATATGATGTGGTGAATAAAAATATACCCTCAAGTAAATTTACCAATGGATTGAAGACAAAAGAGGGGATGCCATCCGGGGCATCCCCAAGCTTAGATGCTTGGTTGTCCTGGAATATTACCTTGGGGTGCCTTGGGAATCCTCAAGCTTAGGCTCTTGCCACTCCTTGTTCAATAGTCCACCAAGTCTTTACCAAAAACTTGAAAACTTCACAACACAAAACATAACAGAAAATTCGTAAGATCCATTAGTACAATAAAATAAATCACCACGTACTATTGTGAACTCATTCTAAATTTATATTAGTGTAATATATATACTCTATTCCAACTTCTCCATGGTTCAAACCCCCCGATACTACCCATAGATTCATCAAAATAAGCAAACAACACATAGAGAACAGAATCTGTTAAAAGAGAATAGTCGGTAGTAATCCGGAAATTTCGTATACTTATGTAACTCCAAAATTATGAAAAATAAGGACAATCTAGGCAATTTGTATATCAATATTGTGTGAAAAACTCAAGAATTTATCTCGTTCCAGTAGATCAGATCAATTCTATTACTAGGCGCAAAAGTTTCTGTTTTTCAGCAAGATCAAATCAACTATCACCATACCCCCCCCCAAAGGTCTTACTTAGCTCAAACACTAACTAAATAACCAAGACACAATTACTACAGAAGTAATAATGTGTATAATCATAAAAACAGAAAATAAAAAGATTGGGTTGTCTCCCAACAAGCGCTTTTTAAAGCCTTTTAGCTAGGCGTTGATAATTTTAAAGATGCTCATATTAAAGACAAAAAATTGAAGCACAAAGAGAGCATCATATAGCATGTGAAAATCAAGTTTAAGTCTAACATATTTCCTATGCATAGGCATTTTATATGGAAAAGATTTATCAAGACAATCAAAAACTAGCATATGCAAGTAAGAAGAAGGAAACAATAGCAATCTCAACATAACGAGAGGTAATTTAGTAACATGAAAATTTCTACCACCATATTTTCTCTCTCATAATAATTACATGTAGGATCATAATCAAATTCAACAATATAACTATCACATAAAATGTTCTCTTCATGATCCAGATCCATACCAAATTGATACCCTTCTTAAATAGTGGGATTATCGTCAAATAAAGTCATGACTCTCCAAGCCCACTTTTATCAAAAAATTCATAAGATTGATCATACTCCAAAGTAGTGGGATTATTATTACATAGAGTTGAAACTCTTCCAAACCCATTTTCAATATTATGGCAACCCAATTCATCATGAGGCTTAAATAAATTTTCAAGATCATAAGAAACATTATCACCCCAATCATGATCATTGCAATAAGTAGTGGACATGGCAAACTTAGCATCCCCAAGCTTAGGGTTTTGCATATTATTAGAACAATTGACATTAATAGAACTACTCATCAACCCGTGCATCTGCACGGGCTAGCACTTCTAATATAAATAGTAAAAAGTTGGTACAATTAGAAATCTTGGATAGTATAATATGAATATGTTGTTATGGACTATTTTTATTATATAGGTAGACAACACGGTTACAAAAAAAAAGTTGGTGCATGTTTTATGTATTTGTTACATATAGGATTGAAAAGGCGTGTAGGATGAAGTGCTATATAGTAGCATATATCTTGATACGGAAGCACTATATATTGTAATATTAAAACCCTTCAAGGATTAGATTTTATATGTGTACAATATTTAAACAGAAGTCCTCCCTCTAGAGCATTGGAAAACATAGAATTAATTTCTTCAAATTTTGTTTTATTGTAAAATATTTTGTTTCTATATACAACAATGTACATGCCCAGTTTTCTATCAATGTTTGTGATACTTTGGTAAATTAAAAGTTCTTGTCTTAATCAATAGGTCTTTAAAAAATCCATTTGTGCTTTTCTGATACCTTCAGAGCTATAGATTATTCAGATTTGAAGTTCTTGTCGTAACCAATAAATTCTTACATAACATCTGTGGTGATTAACGTCGCTGGCAATTGTGTGATAGATTATTCGGATCTAAGTTGTTGGTACTAAAAATAACTAATCATGTGTTTATCTTTGTGCGGAATGATACGTCAGGAATATTTTGGTCACTGTAGTAATTCATGTGTTTTAATGATATTTTAATAGCTATAATTTTTTCTTACATATAAGGCCAAAATATGGACATGCATCGACGCAAATAATAAGGATTAGCAATACGTGCACCTGCGAAGAAGAATGTGAGTCCATGTAATTCAATCGCTAGCATGCCATGCAAGTACTATATTAATGCATAAAAATAGTATTATCTTAGATGCATTATGTTAATGCATAAAAATAATAATCAATGCTCCAGATAATTTAGCATCGGGACTAAACTTGCATGTCACCATTACATTGCGCCTGGCAACATTAGATGCAGCTAGCGCCCAGTGGCGTACATGAGCTATTTGAGCTGATCGGTACACGCTGTCTCTTCATGAAATTAGTAAAGCAGATCTGCCCTTCCCTTGTAGAAGAACGACATGCTCTCTTGTGTCAGATTGTTTATTAGGATTAATAAGCAGTACAAATTTTGACTGAATTTAAGTTAAAAAAAATTAATTGCAGAGATGTAGGATAGATCTGAATTCTCTTATATTACATGGATGTTCGTTGCTTATCAGCACTATGGGAAATTTTAATAATTAAAGTGTTATGTGCTTACGTTTATTTTATTTTTGTGTACGACACCTGTTAATTTTTTTTGCTTGTACACGGTGTATCAAAAATGATGTAATGGAGTACTCATTATTGAGGGAATTGATCGGCTGCCTCTGTGCTATCTGCACCAACAAAACTTGCCAATGAAAACTGAACCATAATCTAAGTTGCACAATGTGGTCAATCTAAAAAATCGAAACTGTAGTGTGATTTCGTAAAAATAGTTTATTCCACAAAATAGATAAATAAAAATAGCATCTAACCTACTTCTAATATGATTTCCTACATTCGTGATCTCCTTGACCATGTCCATTAATCTTGAGTCTTGACTGAATCCAAGTCTTTGCTTGGCGCACGCTGCCCGTTCATCTGGCTGCTAGTCTCGACCAACTTCACATCCGTATAATTAACAAACGTCCGCTTCAATCTCACTTGAAAAAATATAGAGTCCACAAAACATTGGAGATTCATTTTTTGAGCTACCATGTAGAAAAATAAATTAGACGTATGTTAGATTAAATTGCGAAAAAATTATAACTGCAAAACTCCCGACTTGCGACACTTGGCTCCTTCTGCTTCAAAGTACAAACAGCCGTGCAGCTCCTCGTTCTCCGAAATTAACTATTGTGCGATAAATTATGGTGCTGGAATATACATGTTGCAATAACTTAGAAAACTGAGATTGAACAGTTGAAGAGGAACACAATTAGCAGACCTAGACTTGCATGTTTGAGTAGATTGTACTTGCTAAATCAACATATGATGATGGGGTAAAATCCTGTAGTGGAATATGCTGCTTAGATTGCTTGATTGGATCAAACCTGTTATGAGCACCGTGAGGTGAAATCATATACAAACACACGATGGATTGTTGTACTTCAAATTTGAGATTGAAAACTTGAGGTTGAACGTAATATACCTGATGGATTGCTTGCAAGATTAGATTCACACCAGATTTTATGAAAAAAAATTGCCTCCAGCGGCCATTGGTAGTGGAGCAGTATTGAAGGGAAGGAGGAAGCAACGTCAAAATAGAGGAGTCCATGGAGATTTTATTCGGCAGGTTTTTTTTTTTGAGTTCGCAGAATATTTATTGATGGAGAATTTTGCGGGCAATCAACAGGATCATGGATCTTTTCCTTTTTGGGGGAGTTTTTAAGGGGATCGTGGCTTACAGGCAATCAGCAGGATCTTTGTTTTTTTTTTCCTTTTTCGTGGGAGATAGGTAGTGGCGAAAGAATTGATGGGAAGTAGGAGGCAGCATCAAAATAGAGGAGTCCTTGGAAGTTTTATTCGGCAGTTTTTTCTTTTAGTTCGCAGAATATTTTCTTGATGGAAACTTTTACAGGCAATCAACAGGATGATGGATCTTTTCCTTTTTCGTGGGAGTTTTTAAGGCGGTGGTGGCTTACGGGCAATCAGCGGGATCTTTGTTTTTTCTTTCCCTTTTTTGTGGGAGTTTTTGAGGGGGTGGAGGCTTTCCTTTTTTTTACAGGAACGGTTGGAGGCTTTATTTGATCCATTCACAACATGGGACGTGTCGGAAGCCTATTCTTATAGGATGGGACAATCTACGTTACGTAAGTTTTCTTTCTATCCTGGACGCAAGTTTTACAATCCAACAATGTAATTAATTTCGATGATGTGGATTAACGAGATGACTTTAAAGGTGCCTCCAATTAGTAAATATAAGATAAGATAAGATTTATAATAACATCATTGCAATCATGCTTTTGTTTCAGGAAGCTATCGTGAATCACTTCATAAATTTCTTCTTTTAACACTTCATCATGAATTCGAGATTCACAAATTTCAACCAAAACTTCATAAAGATAATCTAGTGCACTCAACTCACTAGCAATTGGTTCATCATAGTTGAATCTCTTAAAAAGAGTAGCAAGTGGATGAAGATCCATAAAACTCCTTTTTTCTCTTTGCTTCTAATTTCAATAAACACACAATTATGGCAAGCAAAATAGCAAACAAACCAAGTAAGACATAAGGGCAAACGAAAAGGCAAACCGAAAATATTTTTGTGTTTTTCTGAAATCGTTTTAGAAGTGGGGGGAGGAAAACGAGAGGCAAATGGCAAATAATGTTAGTGCAAGAGATAAGAGTTTATGATAGGTACTTGGTAGGCTTGATGTAGAACCTTCCCGCCAGTGGCCCCAGAAATTCTTCCTGCTACTTCTTGAGTTTGTGTTGATTTTTCCCTTGAAGAGGAAAGGGTGATGCAGCAAAGTAGAGATAAGTATTTCCCTCAGTTAAGAACCATTGTATCAATCCAGTAGGAGACACAAGCAAGTCTCCAATATATGCACCTGCACAAACTGACAAACACTTGCACACAATACGAAAAAGGGATTATCAATCCCTTCATGGTCATGAAAAAGAGTGAGATCTAAAAGAGATAGATATAAAAGATAAATAAAAGAGCAAACTAAATTAAATATAAATAAATTTCAGCAAGGTATTTTTGGGTTTATAGATCTGAGAATATATGATGGAAAATAGAACCCGGGGCCATAGGTTTCACTCGAGGCTTCTCTCTTGAATAAAGCATATGGCGGGTAAACAAATTACTTTTGAGCAATTGATAGAAAAGCACATAATTATGATGATGTCTAAGGTAATGATCATGAATATAGGCATCATGTCCATGACAAGTAGACCGACTCCTGCCTGCATCTACTGCTGTTACTCCACACATTGACCGACTCCTTCCTGCATCTAAAGTATTAAGTTCATAAGAACAAAGCAACACTTTAAGTAAGATGACATGATGTAGAGGGATAAACTCAAGAAGTATGATATAAACACCATCTTTTTATCCTTGATAGCAACAATACAATACGTGCCTCGCTACCCCTTCTGTCACTAGGTGAGGACACTGCAAGATTGAACCTGAAACTAAGCACCTCTCCCATTGCAAGAAAAAACAATCTAGTGGCCAAACCAAACCGATAGTTCGAAGAGAAATACAAAAATATCTTAATCATGCATAAAAGAGTTCAGAGAAAACTGAAATAATATTCATATATAATCTGATCATAAATCCACAATTCATCAGATCCGAACAAATGCACCACAAAAGAAGATTACATCAGATAGAACTCCGAGAACATCGAGGAGAACATTGTATTGAAGATCAAAGAGAGAGAAGAAGCCATCTAGCTACTAGCTATGGACCCTTAGGTCCCTGGTAAACTACTCACGGTTCATCGGAAGGGCAACAATGTTGATGTAGAGGCCCTCCATGATTGAATCCCCTCCGGTGGAGTGCCGGAAAAGGCCCCAAGATGGGATCTCACGAGAGCAGAAGCTTGCCACAGCGGAAAAGTATTTTTTGTGCATCCTCTGGTATAGGGGGAATATTTGAGGATTTATAGCGCAGAGATTAGGTCAAGACGGTACACGAGGGGCCCACAAGCCAGGGGCGCAACCCCATGACTTGTGGCCGCCTCGTGGGTCTTCTGGCCTCCTCTCCAAGTCTTGTAAAGTTTTATTCCATTTGGACTCCATTTGATATTCCTTCTCTGTAAAAGTCAAAACCAAGGAAAAACAGAAACTGGCACTGGGCTCTAGGTTAATAGGCTAGTCCCTAAACTAATATAAAATAGCATATTAACGCATATAAAACATCCAAAACAGATAATATAATAGCATGGAACAATCAAAAATTATAGATACATTGGAGACGTATCACGTATCAGTAGACCCGATGGCCCAACCCCAATGCATGTGCTAAGGTGCTACCGCAATAAACCTTCAACCTGAAAAGTCCGCCTCTAGTCCCCCACCCATCAGGAGGTCTAGTAGTGTGTCATGAAAAAAATGTTTTCTCCAATGTCCACTAATTCATTTTGAGAAATAAAACATGTAAGCTACTACTTCACTTGGAATTTGTAGAGAAATATAGTAGGCCACTTTATCGTTAAGATCATCTTCCTTTTTTGATTGATTAGAATAGTTCTCTAAGATAACTTTGGATGCGCTCTCACTTTTTAGGCCCAAGTATCCCAAAAAGAAACTTTTGATTGAACTCACACCAAGTTTCTAAAATGCATGGGCCAGCCCTGACCCAGTCCACTAACATGATATATCTCCACTCTAGGAAATGGTGGGAAACCAAAGTATAAAGTAAAAAACCAGCAAATGGAACGTGGTTTGCTCCTACTGATGGAGGAAACCATGGGC